>NW_027396889.1:0-103488 GCF_047715825.1 Aspergillus stella-maris | reverse complement strand
AGAACTTTGATTCGTGCATGAAGAACTGTATCACGAGAAGCCGTACGATTTGACTTCTGAGAACCCCATATACTGAGACGGGTCTTAATCGTACGCTCTCCAACCTTAATCCCATATCGATTGCTGATGATATCTGCAATAGCACGAGGATTTGTGCCAGTTTGGTATAGGTTAGAGATCTCTGCCTGAAAAGGCTCAAGATTTATAGATGGCCGAGGCATTCTGTAGTCTTATTTAAACAAATAGGAGATTATATTAAGAATTAAAAGAGATATTAAGGCAAAGCTTACAAGGTAGGCGGTTGATTAGGCGGTATACGCTTGATTACGTGTAATAAGAGTTATTGCCCTTTTGTTCGAACAGTATGCCGTACTAGCAGTCAATAGGTAATTCCTCCAGGATTAGCGAGGTGGGATCGATTCTGAGATGAACCGGCTCGGCCCTTTCCGACAAACTCCTTCCATTCGTTAAAGGAATGTTGATGTTTTTATCGAGCCAAGATGATGCTGACATGACTCAAAAACATAAAAAGAGTCGGCTACCTGCCCTGGTTTCGTTGATACTGCGTGGTTGCTTGTCATCAGCCTCATGGCTGTGGTCTTTCTCAGTCGATGCATCATCCCGCTAGTCAAACGTCCTCCACAGCAGGTCTTCTTTTCTTCATCTGATCGGCTGCCGTCTTCAGGAGTGATTTATCAGTGTTGGTCAAATGTCCACCCTCCCCGAGAACACTTTCATACTCGCGGCCCAGTTCTTCTACCAGCGCCAACAGCAAGTTCTTAGCACCCGAAAAGGTTTTCTCCTCTCATATCATCCAAACCACCGGTTTGTCGAGCTATTCCCACTTTCGATCTGCACTCCCTCAGCCTTGGACTGGTCAGTTTGCTTTCATTCGGCCGGCCGAGTGCCTTTGAAATCGCGTAGAGAGATTTTCGACTCGGCCTCAGCCCATTGCAGTCTCACGTGCTCGAACTCTTGCAAATTTACCCAGGATTGGGCTTTCGGTGGCGGGCTCCTGGCCAGGCAGTTTCCATGCGGAAGCGGAGGCCAGCTGGGGGGCGGAGGGGATGAGACCTGGAATAGTTGCACGAACAAGATGTGAGTAAGGTGAGTGAGATGAGTGAGGTGAGTGAGGTGAACGAGATGTCACTTTCTCGACGGGTTCTTTTCCAGACTCCAGCTTCCAGCATTATGCCTTCCTCTAAACCTAACACCGCCTATTGGCCTTCTCTTTCACGAGTTCGCCATAGGTAACGAAGTGCGTAAGATTCTAAGAGTTGAAATGTTACTATCGCAGTCAGTCGCATGGATATTACTACTTAACAAGGGTCACTGGTACCGCTTCTGTCTTTACCTGGAATAGTTAAATCATTCACCTGTAGCAGCCTAGAATGAAACGAGTGTTAGTTTTGCTCACGGCCAGGGCCGAGCCAATCCGTAGCCGATATCGAGTCTTAAGGGAATCGTCAATGGCCTTGGTAACGCAGTGATGGCCCATAAAATGGGGCAACACTTCATCGAGGCAGTCATGGGTACGACAACCTACCTAAAGCTCAACCCTGAGATCCCAACCATCCTCCCTCACCGAAGCATCATATTTCGCAAACAGCCTCGGCGCAAAAGTATCAATCACCTCCGCCGCGAACCATCTCGGCGAAATTGACGCGAGTTATTCTCATGGGTAAGCAGCGCAGTTCAGGGATTATCCTCATACTCGGGCAACCTGACAGTGAACCTGTGAATCAGCATCTGATTGATAGTAACTCATTGGACACATCAATCAGAATGCTAATTGGCGTGTTAAGACTCGGTCCGTATGCCCCCTGTCTAGCGATCAGGATATGGTAGCATACCTCAGCACTAGGCCCACCTTGAAAGATAGTTTCTTGTAGAGCCTCGGTTACGGCGCCTTGGGGCTCTTCCTCGTTGACTGGAAGTGCATATCGTGTTTCTTCTTCACCATCGACGTTGGCTATGCGGGTGGTCTCGATGATCAGAGGGCGGGGAACGTCTCCACGAGATCCCCCCAGAGCGAAGCCCAGGGACCTCATCCCGAACAGACTTGCATATGCGATGGGTCTGTTTAGGTTGACCCAGTCCACACAAGATCCCCATCACGAGTCCAGCGACGAGCTTCGGATCTGTATCCGCAACGACTTTGGGGGCGGCAAACCTACTCCAAGGCTTAGCTAGAGGACTTGCATCCAGTGTCACAAAACTCCCAGTCACAGTTTGCCGGAACTGCTGTTCCGCAAGACGTTCCTCCTCTATGAAGACACAAGGCCCCGGAAAAAACAACGCCGTGAACGACCAATCGTCCTGACGACAGATTCGCGACTTGCAGACACTTCAAAAGATTCAACAAAAACCCCTCGCTTTGTTTACGCATAAACAGCGCTGCACTCTTATTCTGGATGTGTAGAACGATGATCTCTACGTGATTTGGTTGTTAGTACATCCCTCGACTATCGCTGGGCCTGCAGACAAGCTTCGTACCCTGGTAATGTATATTTTCCAGCATCGCGTCCAGTTTAACCACCATTAAACCACCGTCATTGTCTCTCATGCCCAACATTCGCCGAATCGAGTCGCTACATTGCTTAAGTTGTTTGCGCGCAGCCTCTTCGTATTCAGAAAAGGCTCGGAGGGCGTCACGCACCCTGGCAGCCAAGGCTGGTTCCAGCCGCAAACTCCCGTCGTGAATATATGATGGAACAAGCAATGTAACTCATCATTCATTGCCCATGCGGATGGTATGTTGGGCCCATTGGGAGTAAGCGTCCATGCCGTCAAGCCCTCTTCTGGTTCAGCCTGACACCGCTTCTTGCAGAGTTAGACAAAAAGAGAATAAAGCTTTCCTGCGGAAGAGGAAGAAGGGATGTAATTCAACTGATGGGGCGACGTCTCTCCCGTCCGAAACCAGGCAGGAGTGGTACCGAAATGTCAGCCTTTCGTGCGACTGACGTGGCATCTGCCTTGATTGACAAACATGCAGCGTCATTCGTCCTGCCCCGCGGTGCGAGATTCATATGCGTCCGGTAGTCACGTCCATGCCTCCTGTGTATAATCCAAATGCTACGAGATCAGACCGACCCCGAACCCCCGGCATTCCAGCAGACACTACCGCTTGCTGGAGCCGCGCGTCTGAGCTATACATGATCAAGCCGCTGATTACTTGGCCTACCAGAATACAGAAAGCCGGCTGCGGCGTTTTGAATACTGGAAAAGCGCCCGACTTTAGGAAGTTCAAACAAGATGTTATTGGGGTTGACACGGAGGATGATAGACAAATGGTGTTTCTCTCTACGCGGGGGCGCGAAGGACATCGAAGAAGGGGACTACTGCACGGCCCAAGGCTTTCTTCGGTATGCAGTGCAACATCCTCCGCAAAGCTGTTCCCTTTTGAAACTGATTCTAGCGAGCGTCCAAGGCCCCTTTTCAGTCAATGGGCGATAAGAGTCCTAGCTACACACCCCTGAGGAGAAGTCTCGTTGGACTTTATCACTCAGTTACCACCATCCTATATCGGCACTCTTAAACATAATGCAGTCATGGTGGTTGTTGACCGCTATACCAAGATGGCAAAGTTTATACCAATCAGAGAAACGGTCAAGAACCTATGCCGATACCATACCTGGAAGATGATACTGAGGAATGGAAAGTCGAAGAAGTCAAAGACAAGGCTACTCTCATCAAACAACCACACTACCTTATCAAATGGGCTGGATGGCCAGCTGAATACAACCAATGAGTTCCTGAAGAGAATATGGGAAACTCGAAGGAGGCAATTCGTCGATTCGAAAAATCTGCTAAGACCAAGAAAACCCCTAGACAGCCAAAGGGGATATCAGGATCTGTCACTCTTTTTCGCACTGGGCTTTTTAATGAGGACAGTTCTCCGCACCTACCCTGATTCACAGATCTTAAACGCTTGCGGACAAGCGCCCTTAAGGGGGGATGATTGTAACAGAATTTGCCACTTCTCTTATTGATAAGGATATGACATCGATATGACATGGATGTGTGGCATGATGCTTCCCTCTTCGCATTACATATACGAGTCCTGTCACACATGAGAAACTCACACTTCAGCTTCTGTATCTACTGAGTTCTTGATCAAAGCATTGAATACGATTCTTACTGCTATATTGTTTGATTCCTCCCGACCTACGACTCTGTTTATTACAATTAAATCCTGGAACTGATAGAAGCCAGAGGTGGAAGGAATGCTGTGGCCTGCCAGAGGTCTCTGTCTCAAGGTGCGTGGTCTGTCATAGCTTTAGGGATCGGTATGGACAATAAACTTGATTAATTATTAATAATCGTACGATAACAAACTTTACAAATATGCTAAGACCTGTGACCTGAATGGGCCTGCATTGATTGTACACTTTCCTCCGTACAGACTCTATAGGCTCCACGGACTCCTCAATTAGTATCACGGTGATGGGCCATACGTTGCTTCACCGCATGGGATTCATAGTCTGCTTCTTGGTTCCAGAAACAGGCACCTATATCAAGTTGTTTCAAAGTTGACTGGTACTTGAAGAAAGTACTGGCGTTTTGGTGGTCTATTGCTTGAGTGCGCGCGGCTTCAGAGGCCTTGGCTGTTTGTATGATGTTTAGCGTTTATCAGAATGCACATATAGCAGGATGACTTATGATTAATAGCATTCGCAGTGCTGGACTTCTGAGGTTGAAATACCCGGCCAGGGTATAAAAGGACGCTCACTACCTACCTGTATTTACTTCTGTCTCTTGTGCTTTATCTTCAGTTTACAGTAACATAGTCAGATCGCCAGTACGAACCAGTTACTATTGCATCTTCTACTTCGCTCTTCTTCCTCTTGGTATTGGAATACCTTAAGGTTCGCTCGACACTTAAGCAGGACGTCCCTGAGCTTATCTGACACTTGCAAAGTATAATATAGTTCTCTACCAATACCTTAAGAATCTAGATAGAAAGATAAGGGTTATCCACCTTGAAGTACAGATCCTTAGGCTGGTTCCTTGATAGCATATATCTATTCATTACTACAATTAATGTCTAATATTCTTAACTTTGGCGTTGATCAGACTTACATTCTTCAATTACTAATAAAATGTTCATACCTCTTATTAGTAGCCAGAGACCTTATCTTGCGGCTAAAAACATTCTCTTTGTTAATAAGGTCCTCCTGGTATTTTTCTATGAATTCATGTAGTTCTGCTAACTTCTAAAGCATTACAAGCTTCTTATATTTTGAGGATAAAGCTTTTTAACCACGTGAAGATAAAGGTATCGTGGTATAGGTAAAGTATCAGATAAAAGTAGGAAGAGCCGCCGCTATTTATAGTTCCCTGACAAGTGCACATTTCTGTCTTCCTCCGCAAGAGGGCCTGTCTGCTGGGGAGTTAAGAGGTACGTACATGTTGTTTGCCATCCTCATTGTTTGTGATATCCTGGTTGATAAAGAATCATCAACCAGTCCTCTAACAATGGAAAGAAAACGGCATCCGCCCCGACGACCCACGCAGATCGCGTCTTCTGACAGTCGATTCGCCCAGTCGCAGAGACATTGAGGCCGGCATTGACTGGCTTACACATCAGCAATCACTGCAGGGTCAAACCCACACCCCCCGAAAAACCACCCACCATCGCCCTCCGCATCGCCGCAGCAGAATTCTCATAGTCCTCGGGACAATCATCTGGCGGGTTCAACGAGTGTCTGCAAAGCCACTCCTTGTGCGACGCCTGGATAGTCTCAGCCGCAGCGCGATCAATGTCCACCCTGCACGGATCCGGGACAGTGGTGGCGGGAGTCGTCACAGCACAGGTATAGTTCATCTCTTGCCGGATATCCCAATTCACCCAGCTGGGCAGAATTCGACCCGGTATCGGGGCAGGACTCTTCGGATGTGGCGGATACAAGATCCACATCTACACTGTCCGCGGTCTCGATAGAAAGGTAAACCGCAAAGCTCGTCATGTTCGAGAGCATCTGTGAGATCAAGCTCTCACTCTTGAACCCCTCTTTGTCGCACGAGCGCCATGAGAGCTCCCAGCCTAGCCGCCAGCGCCCTGGTGCGTTGAAGCCGTCGAAGTGTGTGTACTCAAGGTACGCATCGGCGGAGGAGAAACCTGCCGCTCGGAGCTTGTGAGAGCTGGAGTGGGTGAGGTTCTTGTTGTCGAGGGACTTTATGTGGTAGCTGATCTGGATATCTAGGTACCGAGCGAGCGTTGGGTTCTGAAGCGCGAAGACTACCGGGAACCATTCTGTAGGCGTGTACGTCTTGTTCTGTGGGAAGACGAGGTCCACCTCTAGAATGCTGTCGCCGGTAGTGTCAGAAGTAGTAGAGGCGAACGTGGAAGTGGCCATAGCCCCTAAAATCGCTAAATGAAGGCGCATGATGGATGCTGTTTATTCCGGAGTCCGAAGAGGGGTGTATGGTACTATCCGGATATAGGGCGGGCCCAACTGGAGATTTATGTAGGCGAGGAAGAATCCAACATTCACGAGGCACCTGCAGGGGAAAGGGAAGTCCGCGCTAATATATGGCCGCATGGGACTATAGCTGACGGGAGGGTATTAGGGTACCTGGGACATCGCTGAGAACTGCGACGCATTCTACCTGATCTCGTCCGGAGATCAATGCGACAGCATTGCCTCTGACCACAGCATCACTGTTGATCAGCTGAAGAGCTGGAACAATGAAATGAATGACAGTCTGTGTCCCCTCTCTCCCCTTTCCTACTTTAACACCACTTTGGTATTCAAGGACATAATCTAATTAATATATGTGACACTACATAGACTGCTTGAACCTCTGGCTCGGATACTACATCTGCGTGCACGTCCCCGGCGCAACAACGACCTCAGCAGCTCCCGAGCCCATGTCTAACCCTTCAGAGCCAACACCCCAGATGCCCGGTGCCGCAGAGAACTGCGATGAATTCTACCAGGTCGAGTCTGGTGACCAGTGTGACAGTATTGCTTCCGCCCAGATCATTAGTATTGACCAGCTGAGGAGCTGGAATAGTGAGATTATTGCTGGTTTGTATCCCTCCTAATCCTTACCTCTTCTCTTCCTTCTTTCTACCCTACCCTACCCGATGTTTCTAACCCATATAATTAACTAAAAAATCTAACCAGACTTCTTAAACCTCTGGCTTGGCTACTACATTTGTGTTCACGTCCCCGGCGCCACAACAACCCAACCTGTAAGCCCCGAACCCAGAGAGGACCCCGTGAAAACCCCGTGGCACTATTCCTGGAAAGCGATATCAATCTGTTTGTGCACCTCGCTGGTCTGATGTATTTGGATATGCCGGTAGGCTTACCGCTCATGGTGGAAAGATTATAGGGACGTGCTGACAGTTCAGGTTCTTCTTCTGTCCATTCGCCTGAGCCCAGCGGCCTTATCTCACCTAGTGAGGACATCCTCAGCCAGGGCGAGAATAATCTCCGCAAAAACGCAAGACATGGTAAAGAAGGGTCTAGCCCTTCTCTATGATGCTCACCGAGAGCAGGTGCAGCTGTTGTCATGCTTCCCTTGGCAGAACTTGCTGATAGGCTGGCCCTTGGAAGTGTCTCAAGAGCTAAGCTTGCCTTTACTGCGAATTAAGCTCTGTCTCTGTTTATATTAGGGAAAGATACTAATTGTATTTTCCTGTAGCGCTCGCACCAAAGCTGTCATGGGTCGCAATCTGGGATGAACTCTGTTGCATGGAGATGAGTGGGAGAGTACATCCCGTGCCAAAATCGAGGCAATTATGAAGAGCCCTCCTGCTCCAAGGGAGGCTCCGAAGTTTCTTAGAAAGAACTAGAGGGGTGATGGGATGCTTATCATGGTTGACAAGCATGATGGACCAGGTTGGTAATAGGTTAACAGCTACTGCTCTTCTGATTAAAAGTATCAACTGTACAATTTCAAGGACAGGACGCAGCTATTTCCATCCGGGGCCTCACAGGCACAGGTAGTTAAATTGATGGCTGTGTAGGTCATATACCCCATGGGTGGTAAGGGCTTTGTTTAGTCACGTGCTGGCTTGCCTCTTCGGTACTATGAGCGACAGAGATGGCTAACTTATGATTGGTGGATTGAATCGGATGACTAATTGGTATGAATTGAATTGAATGAAGGTCTTGCTCTTCTAACTACAGTCTGTATAGAGCTTTAAATATCTGGCCAGAGGCCTCATTAGATCCCGAAAAGGTAGTACCGTATCCTCCATCGTATCCTCCATCAATAGTGTATGCAAAGGTGAAAGAACGAGGCGCTGTGATATTGGCTTGGCTGAATAATCCCAAAAATGAGTTTGCCTTGGCTGACAGGTACGTAAGCGGGGCAACCTTGATGCCCGCCACCAAGACCTTGGACATTTTCTTTCCTTTCCATGCCGTATCAATCTACCAGCTTCAGTATACTTCTGCATATAGAATTAAGTTAGTGGGGCACTGCGTAGAGGATGAGCAACGCAGAAAAAGAGAAGAAGCGCGCTCGCACCAAGGCCTACATCGCGCACCTGGAAAAGACCCTCCAAGACCTTGTCTGGTCCCAACGGGCAAGACAGTCTAAGCCAACAACTATCTTAGCAGCAAGAAAAGATCAATCATTCACAGGTTACACTTCGGAAGATAACCAATCTTGCCCAGGATGCCGCGGGCAGTCTTCCATCTTGTTCCACGTCTGAGAAGCCGAATCAGGATATCCATGCGAGTCAGCCCACGGGTCAGGAGGAGATAGACAGATATCATGGGTCCTGGAAACGTGATTCCAACGCGAGCTTACTGCAGCAAAATAGAGATGCTTGGGGCTTGCTCTTGATGTGCTCGTGTTGGGATATCTTTGTTGCCGATGAAGAAACATTTTGAACAAATGAGTTGTTGCTTGTATACTTTGATGGCAGACAGAATGTTGTGACTCAAGGGAGGCTGCATATTGAGCATGAATCCATAGATCAGACTACCATGTATTGGGAACGGGGGATACCTCCCTTCGAAGCCTTTGAATATGGGAGTTCAGGAGAGAAGTATCTAATTGACGGCGAGATTGGCCGCGATCTATATCAGTTGACAAAGGAGGACCTAGAGTGATGCTCTTGGAGGAAATCACATGAATGATCCCTTTGAACGTTATTTTAGGGCAGAACTAAATATAATACAGCCTTAAACATCTAGCCTATCATCCGAAAGGAGCTGAGATGTCGTCTTGAAACATGATGACGGAAAGAGTTAGGGCTAAATAACCGGCCTCTACAGCCCCCACGTGCTGCCTCACGCAACAACAATGACCATGAAGACGGGTCTGTTGTCTCGTTAACATAAAAGCAGGGTAACAGGATGCCTCAATGATGTTCCTAGAAGTAGAGTGGCAAGGCCAACACCAACCCCCCACAATTACGCCTTGCTCAGCCCGCTCCTACACCGCACAGAGACCGGCTCGCGCCCTGTGGTGCTGATGACATGTCACATTGCAGGTATCTATTGTACTTCCCAGTTACTATAGTCCTCCAGCTAGATTCCGCCAGCAGAGGTATTCGCGGGCCAATTGATCTCGGTGTCGAATCAAGGGTCCGGCAAATCATCTCGCTCAAGATCGACCTGCCCAAAGTATCTGTCCTCTAAAATAACCTCTTGATAGACTCATAGATCTACACGGAGTACGGCGTCTGAACTGGTGACATTGCTTGAGTCAAGGTTTCAGGACGTGAAACTAGACTTTCCTATCGCGTTCAAGGCAACCGGGGATGAGTGGAAGGAATTAATTAAGGAAGTGGGCGGGATTTAGATCCTTGTTTACCTCCAGGTTGAGCTTGAGGGGCTGAGGGGACAAGTTAGGGGGGGAATGCGTTGTCTGTTGACGAAGGATGGAGACTCGGCTTTTATTGTTACGGAACAGGTGCTTGAGAGTTATCAGTTTGATAGACCGGTGAGAGATTGTAAGGTTCTGCTGGAGTGACGGCCGCTTGCCCCGATGATTGGCATGTACTCTACCACGTTTATAGTTGGTATGTATCATTTTGGCCACCATTATCATGTGCCGTTACACGTAGAGTATTTGCGCACCCAAAGCGACATATTTGTATGACACACCCTTCCTGCAATAATGTTATGCTGTGTAAGGAGGGTAAAGCAAGCATAAACTTGTGGTTCAAGTATGTTATTTGCTCTATGGATTTCAAGTACCTGGGTACTTGAAATCCCCGTGATCTCTCGCTTATCAATTAGTTTGATGTCGTCGAACTCACGGTACTCCGTTGCTCGTCACGCTCGGGATCATGACTTGCAGGCAGTCGTGATACCAAGAGCTGGCTTTAAAGGAAGCTTGGCTTCATGCAGTTGTATGACATGTGGACCGTCGTAAATTCCTTCCATTGGACAGCCTAATTTTTGTGCCGCCACCAAAGTGGAACCCCTGCGTTTCCGACGCTGGCAGGCAGATCCATCCTTCCAATAAGTACATCACCGCCCTCCCAAGTTCCACCCCTTCATAGTTTGCGCAAAGGCCTGTCATCCGCCTGCAGATGTCAGCCATCAATTACTGCAACATGTCATCCTCTAGCGCTGATCAGCCACCTTCAATGGCGTACGAGATTGATGCCTCGGATGGCCCATATGCACATGCAGCGGGGCCTACTAGGATCCGCTTGCAGCGGTTTTCCGAGCGATTCACGGGATTGCCGCAGGATGATTGGTCTGGGATTGGTGATCGCAAGCAGCGCAGGAAGGTACAGAATCGTTTGAACCAGAGGGCTCTCCGTAAGTCTACCTCTGCGCCTGGACGCTGCAACAAGCCCATTCTTCTTTGTTAGGCAAGGCAAGGCAAGGCAAGGCAAGGCAAGTGTGTGGCTCACAGATCTGCAAACAGGCCTGCGGAGAAAGCTAGATAAACCCTCCCCTCAACATAACTCCAACACTAGCGGCAGAGGTAGTTGTTCGTCTGCCGAGGCGGAAGAAGAAGACCCGCTCATTGAGACCAGCCAACAAGTTTCGACCATGCAGTCAATTAATATCATGGACAATATGACAACCCTTTCTCTCCTAGCTGCAATAGGCCAAGCACACATTCTAGGCCCTGAATCCACAAAAACAAAGTACCTCCTACACCATTTCGAAGCGCTTGTCTACACGCAATACACGCTTTCCTCCCCACGAACCGACATGCTCCTCCATTTAATTCAATTCAACTTTATCAAAGCCCTGGTCCAGGACATGGCTGTTCTAGGCCTTTCATCAGAGCAAATGGACGATGATGATGCAATGTCGCCATTCAACGTGTCGGGGCCATGGCAGGCTGAGCAGTATTATCATGATGACTTCGAGGCTTCTCTCCCTCCTAGCCTCCGTGCTACAGTTATTCAGCGCACGATGCCGCATCACCCATGGCTAGACTTGCTACCTATTCCGCAGATGAGAGATAACTTGATATTAGCTGGCGAGTCGTATGATGAGATGCAGCTGTGCCTGGACATGAAGGGGCATGGGTGTGTTCATTCCGATCAAACAGGGATGATTGTTTGGAGGGATCCGTGGGATGCGGAGGGATGGGAGGTTACAAAATCATTTGCTCGTAGCTGGGTGTGGGTTTTGCAGGGTTGTTGGGACCTTAGCCATTCTACGAATTCCTGGAGGGCGCGAAGGAGCGAGAGGCCGCTTTTCCGCTGTCCTACTTAACTTGGCCTTGAACTTGCTTTTCATATTATAACAAACATGGAGCTTGGATGTGAGTTGTATTTATGCATATATACCTTCAAGTAGATTGAAAGGAAACTGAGTTTACTACTAAAGCCGAGCTGTCCAGCAGGGTACCAATAGTTACTTTGACTGGTCACATTCCCGGGCTGAATAGGAATCGGATCAGGATTCGAATGAGCATTGTGCGATTCAAGATAAGCTAGTTAATTTAAATCAGTGCCAATAAATAAGCTGGTTGCCACGAATAATATCCCACCCCTTATTCAAGGCATCAACAATCTCCTCCGGAAGCGGCCCGCCAGCCATAGCCTTCAAATTCTCATCCAGCTGAGCAACGCTACTAGATCCAATAACCACCCCGTCCCCAAGCTGCTCTTTCAGTTTAGAGTGATGAGACAACCACCTTAGCGCACACTCAACCTCGCTCACCCCGTGCTTCTTCGCAAGGGGCCGTAGCAGCTCAAGCGCATTAAAGTATACGCTATGATAATACCGCTTCCGCATAAGAGCTCCCGGCTGAGACCCGGGGTCAAATCTACCAGCCGCAACAGCGTCTGGTTTATCGCGCGAGTATCGACTAGTCAGCATCCCCGCCGCGAGCGGATTGAAGCAGTAGAACGAGATCCCATGATGGCGGAGGCATTTCAGGAGTTCGGGTTCCACTGCTCTATGAAACGCATTGTAGATTCCCTGGCAGACAGAGGGCTTAACCCAGCGATTCCGATCACTAATCTCGCATAGTGTCGCGACCTCCCAGGCCTGGTAGTTGCTTATCCCCAGCTTCTCGAAGTATCCTTCCTCGTACAGCTTGTTTACTTCGCGCAGCGTCTCCTCAAAAGGGACTGTTCGGTCCGGGCTGTGTAAGTACCAGATGTGCACCTTGGGTACCTTTAATGCGGCGAGGCTCTCCATTAAACCGCGTCGGAGATCGGCAGGGGTGTGATGGTAGCTTGTCGTGGCGAGAGCGACGGAAGGGCTGGCGGCTGAGGGAAATAATTTTGTGTCGATGAAGAAGGAAGACGAATCAAGGTCCATTTCACCTAGGAATGCCTCAGACGAGCCGTTGCCGTAGATCCGGGCTGTGTCAATGTCTTTGTGGCCATGGCTCTTGAATAAGTCTATCATCTGCTTGGCTTGTTCGACAGTGTGGACGCGGGTACGGCCGTCACCTGGACATTCAATAGATTAATTACATTTGCTAGGCAGTGAGTACGATCGTTGCGGCGGTTTGTTCCACTCGATCAATTAGGTATGGGGCGGGAGGGGGGGGGTGGCCTTACCGGGTTCGCCGATATTCATAGCTCCGAAGATGGCTTTCATGAAGGGCAGGTATACAGCGTCACAACTATTGATTAAAAGGTAATTTGGGATGCACCTATGTCTTTAACGTGGCAGTCGAGCTGCTTTATGCTTCTCCAAACACTGGCACCAACAACATCCTCCACCTGGCACGGAATACGCGCCAAGGGCGGGTCAAGAATTGCAGGTGGTGAGGGGTAAACTATAGGTTTTCTAGCGCTGGGTCCAATGGAAAGCTTATCCGTCATAGAAAGCGCCCAGGAGGGGTAGAAGAGTCTGTATAATGTTGGTCCCCGAAGAAAATTCCTTGCTAACTGCTTTCCGACAACCGGCTGGAAATGCTTCGTAGGTCCTTGGAGTTAGGAGGATGTACATAGAAATTAGGACTGTCCGCTTGAAACCCATGCAGGTGATGGACTAATCAGAATCAACAGCCGTACTTATCGCAATTTCCCTAATCTCCTCCAAGTTCTGCCTCACAGCATCCAACTTCGCCACCATCCTCGGGAAACAATCCGTTCCCAACGGCAGCCGTAGAAGATGTCCCTTCCCCTCTCCCACCCCCTGTAATTGAATGACGTCAAGAATACGCTCTACGGCCTTGATAGGATCTCCCGGCTGCTTTCCAGCAAAATTGTCAAAGAACGCCACAGTAGTGCCCAAGGGTGTGCCTTCATATTCCTTGGTTAATCCAGCAGCAGGGAGTCTAAGCGATCTGATGAAGTTGGTGCGGAAGGCACCGGGCTCGACTAGGAGGACCCGGATGTTGAAGGGAATGAGTTCAGCGGAGAGAGATTCAGAAAGGGCTTATTATAGTAAGCACAATACTACCTGAGCAGCGTTGAAGAAGGTTCCAGAGAAAGGGGGGGAATACGATACCTTCAACAGCAAATTTGGACATGGAATATGCGGCAGATGATGGACCCGCTGCGAACCCCGCAATGCTACTAAGATTAACGATGGTGCCGCTGCGTTGTGCTCTCATAAGTGGAAGAACAGCCTTAATAACCCTCACAACACCATAGACGTTCGTCTGGAACTGGGTGTCAAGTTCATCTTCACTAAACACCACTCAGTTATTTCCATTCTCCAACGTTCATAGAATATATGTTATTAGTCATACCTGATATCTTCAATACTCCCAAGAAGCCCATATCCCGCATTGTTGATAACCACATCAATCCGGCCACCAGCATCCTTGATAGCTGCTTCAACTTGCTCCTTTGTTGCCTTGCTGGTCACGTCCAACTGGAGCCAAGTTCCACCCAGTGCTGCGATTTGGGGATAATCCCGAGCGGCCTTGGTAGGGTTGCGGGCGGCACCGATAACGTGATGGCCCGCTTGAAGAGCCTTTTCGGCGAGGAGGGCGCCGAATCCGGAGGAGGCACCAGTGATTAACCAGACTTGACGAGGCATTGTTATTGTAGAACAAGAGACATGGAATTGTGAGTATGAAAGGCTAATCCAAATGTTCGAACACTGGTTTTAAGTAGTTGCAAAGTTTATATCATAGATGGAGATAGAAGTTATTGCCGTAGTTACCGATATGTCCTAATGTCAGCAAAAGAAGACCCCCATATTGGCCCGCAATTGGGCCGTAAGCCAACAAGCCACTGCTAGTTCTAGGCTGATCGACCGTGTAATTGTCAAGAACACTATATCAGGTAGAGCCGCCGATGATCACGAAATGAGATCCCCTTACCGTAACAACATAAGCTATCTAGAGACCAACTACTTTCATTTGTAAGTTCGCCTAGAGTCAGAGAAAAGAAGTCATAAGCAAAGGTATACGAGAATGCGGGACCTATATGCTGCTTACGCCATGTTCGTTGGTTGAGTCGGATCTGGAACCTGCGTCGCTCTTTTCTACCCATGTCACTTCCAGTGACATCACCGGGTGATTTGCATGTGGTTCTGAACATTTCGATATTAGACTGCGATGCTTTATGGTGGGCACAGAGGTGTTCCTTGCGCTTAAGGTTGAGAGCCGATGTGCGAAAGGACTAGTCACGAGACCTTGCGGATATCCATGGATGGGACAGAAGAGCTTTGCCAGCCGTTGCGGAAAGTCCATATCTCCGTCCGTTTTGGTGAATGTACTCCGATTGGGGCAGTCCGGCCAAAGACCCACCGTTAGCGCGTAATCATGTTCCATTCAGAGGATCATTAAGGGCCTCACGATCTGCATAAGCATATCCACTTCGTTTCTCTTCGGCAGCCTGAAGTGAACGTACGTAACATATGAAGTATGGCCAAGGAAAATTGACTATACAGGCCGCGCAGGCCTATGACGATACCGCATAAGCAAAACAGGAGGTTTTAGATTGATTGCTCATCATGCCCATATCAGCGTGGTATAAGAACAACATCTAATCCACGTTCAATTGTTCCATTCGTTCTAAGCAGCAGTGATAGCAGTGTACAACCAGCAAAAACAGATCTATCCCATCTCAATTCTCTCTCGCGTTGCACAGGCTTCAGAATGCCACTCAATACAACCCTCACAGCGACAATGCGAGCTGTCGCCTGGCTCGGCCAACCCTACAACGTGTCCGTGATTGATATGCCCATTCCGAGCATCATAAACCAGACAGACGCAGTTGTCCGCATCACCACCTCAGCAATTTGCGGCTCCGATCTCCATTTCTACCACGGCTACACGGGGGCTCCCAACGTGCCTTGGGGGCTCGGCCATGAGGCCGTTGGGTACGTCTCCGAGGTTGGCGATTCTGTATCCTCTCTGCAGGTTGGCGACTATGTAATTATCCCGGATAATGCACACGATGGGCATTATGGTCAGAATCACCCGCTTTCGTTTGGGAGCGGGTCCCCTGACTATGGCGGTTTGCAAGGTACTTTTTCCCTCATTTGATCGATAAACTCCAGCTTTACAGTTGCTGATACAGTCATTCTAGCCGAATATGCCCGTGTTCCATTCGCGGATATGAGCCTCATTCCAATTCCCTTCAATAATAGCACCGGTAACGCGACTAAGGAACTCGACTACCTAATGATCTCGGATATATTCTCCACGGGTTGGCAAGCCCTAACCTACAGTGGTTTTCAGCCCGGCGATACCGTGGCCGTCTTCGGTGCCGGTCCCGTAGGTCTCATGGCCGCTTACTCTGCCATTCTTCGCGGTGCTTCGCGCGTCTACTCTGTCGACCAAGTACCCAGTCGTCTGCAACTCGCTTCTTCGATCGGCGCCATACCTATCAGCTTCAACACTTCCGACCCTGTGGAGCAGATCATGGCCCTTGAACCGAATGGCGTCACCCGTGCTTTGGACTGCGTCGGCTTTGAGGCCGTCAACGCCACAGGGCACCGCACCGACGGTATCGTCCCGCGCAACCTCCTCTCCGTCGCAGCACAGCAAGGAGGGATCGCCATTGCGGGTGTATACACTGGCGGTGAGAACAGTACCCAGGGCGCACCCTTGGCCGATCAAATTCCTGCTCAGGTTCCTTTCTCCGTGTCATCGTTGTGGGGAAAGGCGCTTACCGTGGGCAGTGGCATTGTGTTGCCGCTAGAACATGCGCAGGGGCTCGTTGACCTTGTTGCTGCTGATCGCGCAACTCCGAGCTTTGTGATCAGCTCGGTTATCGATATTGAGGATGCGCCGGAGTATTACAGGCGTTACAGTGATCATTTGGAGCACAAGATTGTGATTCGCTTTCCTTGATTTTTAACGGATGCATTTCCATCACGTTTGTGTACTATTTATAACGTTTGTAAAGAGCGGTCAACAGGCAATGATCTTGGGATACGCAACATTGTACATGATTTACTGGGCGGCTAGCTAGAAGAGACACAGACCTATCCATATTTGACTACAATTACTGTATAGCGGACAGCGATACACAGATATCTATCATAACTACGCCTCCTGATAAATCTTCGGAAACGAATGGTTTCTGCTCAAGGTTATAAGGTAACACATATAGCGCTTAAGGCGAATGAGGTGCCAATTACAAGATTACTTATTTGAATTTCCAGCTGAGTAGAGTTTTTCGGCACGACTCTGTCTAGCCTCGAACCAGAGACTGAAGAAGTGACACAGAGAACTTGTCGATTGAATGAATTGGATTGTCACCCGGGAGGAGATTTCCTCTGTGGCCATGTCAATATTAGGCACTAGGTATTGCGATTTCAAAAGACCAAGTGACGTATAAGGCGCACGCTCACCTCCGCACTCCTTGGGGATATCTAATACAGGCAAGTGCTGGTCTTTATTGGCCTCCAAGATGAGATGAGGTCGAGAAGTATAGGAACATTTTAATGGTCATGTGATGGCTTTAAACGGAGTAATCTGTTCTACTTCCTGCATGGATTGAATTGTTCTTTCTAGAGATAAAACTACAAGGAACACTCAGTATTGCGAGCAGTTACAACATCATAAAGAGGCAATCTGTTGGGGCGATGGAAACAGCTGGTTAATAATGGATCGAGACCCGTGGGATCACTACCATAGCCAACACAATTTCACCTAACGACAAACTACTAGATCATAATGTTCACCAACGGATTCTGATGTAAAGCAGCCCTCACTACACATACCCCTTAATGACCAACCATTGACTGGAAGATAGGGGCGAACCTATCACCAATTGGCTTAGCATCGTCCACAATTTTCCACATCTCCTTAACTTCTTCCTCGGTTAGCTCAAGGTCCCGAGATGCCCAGTTTTCCTCCAGTCGTGATGATTTTGTTGTTCCTGGAATGGTAATCAACCCCTGCGCAGCAACCCATGCAAGGGCGATCTGCGTAACCAAGCACCCCTTTTTGGTTGCTAGCTTCTTGATCTCATTAACAATAGCTTTGTTCTTGTAGAAGTTTTCACCTTGGAACTTGGGGACTGACATTTGCAAGAATTAGTTATCGCACATACACAATATAGGTTAGAGGGCAGGATGACATACCAGCGCGTCGAAAATCAGTAGGCGCGAATCTTGAACTGGAAGTCAACCACCAGCCAGCCATGACCTAGTGGAATGAAAGCCACAAAAGCCACGCCCAATTCCCTTGCTGTCTCGATCAGACCAGATGTCTCATGCAGTGTTTCAAATGCAGAGTACTTGGCTTGCACAGCATTAATTTGGGCGACAGAATATAATTAGCAGACACTTCCATAAGGTGTATTGTTAAAGATGAACTAGTGGTTGCCTTGCGCAAAGTCGCAGCAGAGCATTCGGATAGACCGATATACTTTGTTTTCCCCGCGCGGCGAAGTTCATCCAGAGTGCTGATAGACTCTTCTAGAGGTGTATCTTTCTGATTATCACTAGTTTTAGGATACTGATTTTGTCAAGGTGTTCAATCTCTGGGTTTCTTCAGATACGTACTGGGATCGATCCAATGTAGGTAGTAAAGATCAGGAGTAAAACCAAGCCTGTCGATCGTTCCTTCAATGTATTCCTTAATATGAGCGGCCGAGTTGGTAACTTTGCGTTCTGGGCCGAAGACATCAAATCCACACTTGGAGGCAACTGCATGTGCACACGACATGAGCCGAAAATCTAATGTAGAAAGAGATGGAATGATAAGGGTAAATATAGTTACCGAAAACCTTGTCCCGGACATTATGCTTCTTGATAAATTCTCCAAGAATTTTCTCATTCTCACCCTGCTTGTAGGCGGCCGCGGTATCCCAGAAAGTGCATCCTAGCTCCATGGCTTTCATAAGGATTGGCTCGGACTGTTCATAGTCGAAGTCTGTCCCCATGGCAGCATTAAGGCCCATCGCGCCAAAACCAGGGACGGGGACTTGCTGATCGCCAAACTGGAGTGTCTTGACCATTTTGGCCACCATTAGCATGTGCCGTTACACGTAGAGTATTTGCGCACCCAAAGCGACGTATTCGTACGACACGCCCTTCCCGCAATGATGTTACGCTGCGTAAGGAGGGTAGAGCAGACATGAACTTGTGGTTCAAGTGTGTCATTTGCTTTAAACATCTATCTCTTATTAAAAAGGGCAAGAATCGGAGAGCATGAGGACGCAGCCACTTGCCTCATCAATGCTAAGGATCCCCATCCGTTGCATTAGATTTGAGCTGCCCCCCGCCCGAGCACTTGCAGGCTTTGGAGGATTAGGTCGCAGAAATGATTATAAGTCCGCAGGCACTTCTCTGTGCCTCAATTCAATCACAATTAAAATCACATTTAACAAATTAAAAAGCCATTCAACCTCTCCGCGTTTTTATCTCCGTTGACGACAATGAACTTCATCAAGGACAAATTGCCCTTTGGAAGTGGTTCTAAGGGCTCAACGGGCTCTATACTCAACAACCTCAAGACCACCATAGAAAGCAACCCCAACCTCCTCGGCCTCTCTGCCCAAATATTCGCTCAGTCCACCGCAAGGGGCCAGAAAGACCTGGCTATCCTGCTTGAATCCCTCGCCAGCGTCACCAAAGCAGCACCCTCGAGCCCTAAAGACAAACCGAACGACGGCCTTACCTGCCCAATCACGGATATCCTGAACGAGTATACTTCGATATCAGCAGGGAACAAAGTCTTTACGAACGAATCCGTCCACAATTTCATCGAGGATCTATTAAAGGAATGGACCGACTACCTCGCATCTTGAGAGTCAGCACAACATATCCCCGATCCAAATAGCCCAGATCTTCAGGACGTCGACTTTGGCAGTGACACCTGAAACAAACGCGACTCGTACCAATCCTGGGACGACTTCCTCACCAGGCGGTTACTCGACGTGGTCCGTCCCGTTGCGGAGCCAGATAATGATCGCGTTGTCACGGCCCCCTGCGAAAGGAAGATGGATAGTTTCGAGACGGACATCAAGGCGGATACCGTGCTTACTATAAAAGAGAGAAAGTATACCCTCGCCGAGCTCTTCGGGAATGATGGCAGCGAGAAGCCCTTCGTTGGCGGCAGCTTCTACCAGGGGTCGTCTCCCCGGTTCGGCTATCACCGGTGGCACGCGCCTATCTCGGGCACGATCACGAAGAGCGTGAAGATCCCTGGCAGAGTCGGATCTCTGCAGATGGGCCAGGGTAGCGAGGGGACTGCGATTGAGCCTACGCGTGCGCTGATCGGCATCCAGGGTAGAGCTGGTAGCAAGATTGGTAGTATCGGATGTGTATTCTCTGGTCTTATGCCGAAGAATGCCGTTGAGATTACTGTGAAGCAGGGAGAGGAAGTGAAGAAGGGGCAGGAAATCGGAATGTTTCATTTTGGGGGGAGTAACTATGTGGTAGTTTTTCAGCAATCGGCGAATGTTGGTTCGGGGCAGGTCAATTCGGGCCAGGTGCCGGTTAGGAGTGCTTTAGTTACGATTTGATTGCGCGAGGTGGGATATTGCGTGTTTGTACTTGGGTCCTGTGCTGGATTGAATGTCAAGGCTGCGTTTCTTGTATATTGTCTCTAGGTTGATATGCTTCTGAATTCACGTTTTGTATCTTTGTCATGTCTTCCAATCCTTGACGACTACATATTAGTCCATTGCCTCTACAGTACCACATTGGCAAACCAGTGCCTCGTTACTTGGACACGTGCCCTAGCTGTTGTTATATGATAACGACAGGCAACGTAGAGCTGGCCCGGATAAATTGAGGTTTGAATCGCCCGGCTGGATACCTGGCTTCCCTTCGGGACTACCAAGTAATTTCTTTACTTCTTACTGAAGGAACAAGAGGCCGGTCAAATCAGAGAATTTGATTTCATAGCAATGCGCCTCTAATTATTCGTCAAGCGTTGCTATCCCATTAAGTCTATCCTCCTTCTCAATTGGATACTCAATGTCATCTTTGCAGAGCCATCCAGCACCCAACCAGAGAAAAGAAAATGTCAAGTAAACGACCTCTATCACGACCCACTGCCCATTCGCCTATAACAGCATCCTAGGCAAGAGGCACCAAAACCACAAGCACTCAATCAGGCAGCAAAGGCGAGAAGCTACCGATAGATGTCTGCTGCAGCGACTGCACACGACTCGGGCCTTGCTCAGCAGTCGACTGCACATCATCGGTCTGGCGGACAAAATGTGGGCATTGCCCTAAAGAAGATATGACCTCGCCATCGCCAGCCTCCAGAATACCTGGTGCTGGAAGGGACTGCGGGATAATCTGGTATGTGGAACCTTCATTATTCTGCACAGAAGATTTTCTCGTATACCTGGTCTTAAACGCGACGTTGAAGAGTGGGAACGACGTGAACACGGGTAAAATCGGCCACTTGATACAAAGCTAAGCTAGAAGAGCCCAGATAAGCAGATGCAGGACGCCCTGGAGAATAACGAAGATAGAGAACATGACGTTACTGAAAAGGAGCAAATTGAAGACAGAACTCAGGAGCCTCGATGAAATTGTTCGCAAGTATGGTTTCTACCTTCCTTGCCAAGCGGGCGCCCCAAGGACAGGATGTAGACTTCTACATGCTGCGTCCGCGTATGGCCTGGTAGACTTAGTGGACTTGCTCCTCAAGGAACTCGAATACCCAGTGGTCGGCGGCAATTTGCATGCAGCCGTACATTACGCAGCTCGCTGGGCGCCCGAGGCCGAAAGCCTTGACGTTTTGAAGTCATTGATACGCGCCAATTTCCCCGTCAACGATATTTTCGGTCCGCCGTGCAGTCCACTACAAGCGGCCGCAATGGGAAACAAGGGCAAAGAAATGTTCGAGCTCCTCCTTCAGAACCATACACTTGATTATTTACCTTGGGGGAAAAATGAAGCGCCCCTACTCATCGTGATGAAGTATTATCGCTCCCCACTGAGAGAGGTGTTGATGAAATTGCTTCTTGAGAAAAGCTCAGGTCTCGCTAAAAGGGATCAAGCCGGTCGAAAGGCCGCTCACATTGCCTCCATACGCAACGACTATGGTTTCATCAAGCCCCTTTGGTGCTCAAAGTCAGACCTCTCTGCAACGGATGGCTTTGGCTTTACTCCCTTGCACCTCGCTGTGATTAATCAACACCTCGATCTAGCTATGTATATGTTGGAGATCGACAGTTCCCTCATAGACATCACTGACAACTATGGCCGAACCCCCAACCAGTGCGCGGCCGATGCCAATATGTTGGGGGAATTAAGACACTATCATACAAATGAGACTGATTCGTCCAATACCAACCACCAGAAACTATGGACAGAAGTGCGCGGCCTGCTGCCACATCCAAGTCCAGTATTGTGTCTAGACACAGTCAAATTGGAGCATCTTCAGTATTTGAGCGAGGTACTGGATCCAGACAGGGAGTGCGCTACAATTGCCCGTTATCGGAGACTTTTGGAGAGCCTTGATGGCCCTCGTATCGAGCCAATTTTCGTGTGTCATGCCTGCCACTTGGATGCTGCTCTCATGAGTGTACGGAATATCTGCTTGAGATGTGGCAACGTCCAGCTTTGCGAAACGTGTTACCAAGGTTACAGGCGGCGAATGACCTGCGACGACTCCAATTGCATGCATGAATATGGTGAGGTACGATTCCACAGTCCTCTGGGGTTTTCGTTATATCCGTCTACGTCGGAAACGGAAAGAATCTGCTCGTGGCTTGACGACTTCAGAAATGCTGCGCACGCGCCACCCTCGTGTGAAGCTGCTACCCAATCCCTCGGGGATACCAATTCCCAACCCTCGGCTCCAAAGGAGCCCCTCTTTCAGCATCTCCGAACCATGAACATCACTGAAAGGGCTGAGGATTGCGAACCGCTCCTTGCAAACGGCTTCAGACCGGCTCATCCAGGTTGGCAAGCCACTTTTGCTTCCATAGGGTGTGACACTCGCCCATGGTCATCCTTTTCTCTGGGACGTCTTGCAGAAGAGGCGCAGGCTTTCTTTCTTTCTATTATGCCTAGGCATCGTGACTACCACGTGAAGATCGCTCTTACGATTCCGTTCCGATTTAGATCACATTTCATCTAACCTTGTTTATGGAATAGGCATTTATGGTGTACATATATGTAACATTGTAAGAAATGAGAAGCAAGGAGAAGTAAGGAGAATCATAGTGTATAACACAACAAAGTGTATCCTGTCAGGTTCCGTCCCCATGAATGACTTCCTATTTAGAAACCTAGTAGACGTTGCTAAGAGCTTCCTTCTCCTTAACGAGCCAAGTATTCAACCTCTCCTTGTCCATATACTTGAGCAGGACTTCCCGGGTCGCGCGAGCAGCCTCAACACAATCGTACCCCAACTGTGCTCTGGCCGTAACGGGTGGCAAGCAACCATTGGGGACAAATGGATCCGGCACAAGGTTGCCTTCATAGCCCTTGTAGAGGACCTTCCACTCCAAAGGCGGAATATCAACATCAGCAAGGTCTTTGGCCAAGGTTTTCAAGCTATAATCCGGTCTCCATTCATCAAACGCTTTCAAGGTTGCTTCGTCCGCCAGGATCTGAGTATCAATGACCCTGTCGTGAACGATTTCCAGATTCCGGAGAAAGTGGTATCCGCCATGCATGACCAGGATCGTATTTTCATCGATAGCATCGTACAGCTTGTTCAGAGCACCAGCATCTGACATGAGCACTCCTAGATGACTCATCAGACTAGCGAATATCTTGTCTGCTATTTTCTCGGACAGGCCATATCGTAGGTGCTTTTTGCTGTAGGAAGCTACATGGAAGAGAACTTCATTGGTGAGGACATCAACCGCCGCAATCTGAACTGCGTACTCCGTGCAGCTGTTGAGCTGGACGTGCGCGCAGTTGAGAGCAACGACCTTTCTCCTGTTCCCCTTTGGCCGCATGCTGTCGCTCTCGTTACTGCGGTGGAAGTCCATTCTGTTCACGTAGGACTGAGGTCCTTTCGTGGCGGGATCGTCGTCGGGCGATGGCTCAACACCCCACTGAAGGAGGTTGATGTCGGACGAGACGACGTAATCACGGCTCCGACGTAAGTTGGCTCCATGGCACAATGGCTGCACTCTCTCCAGCAAGGACGCGGCTGCCTCGTCAGAGAGTGAAGTCCATTTGTTCGGGCTCGCTTTCTTCGGATGATTATCCTTGCGCTCGGCAATGGCATGGATGTCCTCCCGGCGAACAGAACAGGATGTGATGAAATTTCCCAGATGCCTGACTTCGTTCTTAAAGAGTTTGTCAGGTCCAGGCTTTCGCTGCCTTGAGCCATCGGCTCTTGGGCGCTCGGGGGGGTTGAAATAGACCATCCTGTCCAGGATTGGCTTCAAATGACTATCCCTGATTTTGCGAAGAACGGGAATTTTGCTCGAATCTTGCTTCTGGATATCTTGAGAATATGAATACTGGCTGGCTTTATATCTGTGTTGTCATGTAAACTTGACTTTCTTTATCAGGCTGAGAATAAAGGACCAGGGCGTAAGGGGGGAAGGCAGGTAATCTTGATCACAAAGACGTCCGGGAAAGTACCACTCAAATAGAATCGATCATACCATGTTCAGCCCTAGATTTCTCTATTTAGAGATGCATACCATTCCCCATCATTGGCGCTCTTTGTTTCCCACATCCTACACAGTGCTACGCCCCAAACGCCAGTGATACTCTACCATTATCAGGAAAAGAGGTCACCCCTAGAGCCCTTTCTTTGTGTCTCAGACCATCGTGGATGGTGTAGAAATTCTAGAGATTAACAAAAAACATCCTTTTCTTCGAATCAAGGATTCACATAGCATGGAACGCGTAAGGTGACGCTCCCACCAAGGAGGCAGGCACTAGTTATCGGGCATATTCCCAGCTGCCTTTGCATAGTGTGAAGGCTTGGTTCTGCTTCCTGCTTCCTAGGATTAAATCTCAGCGACAATTTCCTTGAGTTATAGTCCGAGTAGGCCTGTTTCACTCTAAAAACCCCCACCCCGACAAATAAACCCCCCTACACTAATCTCCCTCCCTAACAATACAAACCTAAACTCCTCCTCAATAACCACATACTCAAACCCACCCCCCAGTCCAGCATCATCATACATCCCCCTCATTTCATCCTCCGTAAACCCCTTCTTCCCAATTGTCTTGAGGACTTCGACTTCTCGCGCGTCGAGCCCCTCAAGCTCTGTTGCGGGAAGGGAGGGGACTTGGTCTGGGACCATGTCGAGAACTATTACCGCTCCACCTTGTTTCAAGATCTCTTTGAATTTGCGGAGGAGGAGGGGTGGGTTGGAGACGTGATGGAGTGCCATTCCGATGACGATTATATCGAAGCCTTGTTTCAGGTACTCCGGGGTCTCTGCAGGGTTATAACCAGAGAGCAAATCGAATTGATACCCTTTCATCTTCTCAAGAGGAAGACTCATCTCCACGGCTGTCTGGTTATAAGTCTCAACCATATTCTCAGATAAATCCATCCCAACGGTCTCTGTAGTGTACGGAGCTAAAGCCTGCTTACATTAACACTTGCTTCAACTTGATATTTTCTAAAGGAAAAAAAAACACCTTCGATACAGTCCCCGACCCACACGCGTAATCGAGTAATCGCACCTCATCATCAGGACTGGCGAGGGTATCAGTCCACCTAGAACTAATCCAGTGCCGGCGGCCTCGGAGCTCTTGGATCGTATGGTTGATTAGGTCGCTGAAGTTGGTTTTGTGGGTTGTTGCGACGGTACTAGGGAGATTAGAAAGTCAGTCTTATACTTTGCTAAATGGATTAAAATAAGGATGATTTTGTCAGGGGAGATGGAGTTCTGTAAGGGTACACCAGATTAGGGCCAACGGGTCAAGGTACTAAGATGCCTCAACCCAATACGTACTCGAAATGCTTGCGATTTGTTTCAGTAAGATCAACCTCGGCCATTTTGTACGAGGGGCTGTGTAAAATTACTATAAACACATGAGTTTTTCACCCTGATGTGAGTTTGCGTACGTCTTTATAGTTGTATCTCTTCCATACTCTGTTGGCGAGCGAGTACCTTGCGACGCCGGAGACTTCGGAGACTTTCGTATGCATGTCAGCTAGCCCTACCTAAGTCGCCTGTTGAACGGTCGGTCACGGTTAGCATATCCGTTGCCGGAAAATAATAGACATGTTTTGTGCAATAACCGGTATTAGAATGTAGATTTGCTATCCATTAAAGGTGGGATAGAGGGACGCGGTGGCTATGGTGGAGTGCTACGCTGGATAGCTGGCTTCATACCTAGTATATTATAACCGGGAACCGGAAAGAATGCAGAGTCAAAAGCGAGGGCTGTTGATTCATCTATTTCTGAGACTTAATCTTCCTGGACAAACTCATTGTATTCGAGAAGGGGCGGGCTCACGAATAGTATTGCTCGACGGGAGTTGGTCCCATGAGGGGAGAGGCCGAATGCGACATTTTTGGAAAGGTATAAGCAAGTCCAGACTTTTACCAATTAGTACAATATATTCGACTATAGTAGTAGTATACATAGACTTCTAACTACTTGTATAAAGTATACACCTACTTTGTGGTTTGGTGGTAGCCCTCCTGTTTGTCACGTGACAGATCGGACCCTCGATCGCTGGTTTCAACAGCTTAGAAGCATCGGAGCAAGCAGAACCATAAACCAAAGGAAACAAGGTAGATTCGGTTGTCATGTACATACCATGAATGTAGCTTTGGTATATAAGCCCACGATGGGGGTCAACATCTATTGTTGCAGTGTACTCTCTAGAACGTCCTCTGCCTTACCTTGGCGTGAGACGCAAAAATGGACTGGGACTTGTAAGTAGCATTTGTTGTAGTATGCTTCGAGCTCAGTGGGTTCTCTAATGCTATTTTAATGGTTTAGGGTCTCAATCAAGGAAAGGTTCTGTCTTGATTGTCATATGCAATACTTTGTGGACGACATGGCTACCAAAATATATATTTTCATAGGACGGGTGCACTATAAATGCCGAGGTACCGAGGTTTCCCCGAAGTAAAGCCACACCGAAAAGCAATTCCTCAACCCTCAAACCCATACTACGAAACGGAACAAAGTATTCAAAATCTGAATAACTCCTTCAATTTAAATATCCATTTCCATATCATCATAAGTAACAATTCTATCCAGACAACAAATCCAAACATCCATCTATAAACAGGCGTTACATCCATCATAAATATGTACATGTCAAAGTTAAATCAGAGAAGCACTCGATCATCCATCCAGGGAAGTCGAGTTCCATAGCCTTAGGTAGGTATCCTGAAACCAAAGGCTAAGCGAAAGTGCGATGCAATCATCGAGATAATAGTCGTAACAAAAGGGGTTATTGAAATAGAGGCTGTTTTGCCTTGCCTCGTGCGTAAGAAGGAGAAAGGTCGTTAGGCGTGAGTAGTGAGATAAGGGGTATTGGGTCGGAGGTGGAGAGGTATGGAAGGTGGAGATGAAGGTGGAGGTTTACATCGGCGCCATTGCGCCCTCGTGCATGCTCTCTTCGCTGACAGATGTAGCTGGGCTCGCGAGACCAGAGATAACAGATGATGTCGCGCCGTGGCCCTGGTCTAACTCAAGCAGGGACTCATCGTGCACACCGCGGTGGTGCGTAATGGGCTTTGAAGAACTCATCATCAGCTCGTCGATACCGGGCTTCATGGGGACGTGGTGATCCAGATCTGTGGCGTTATCGAGAGACTCAAGCGCGAACTCAAGGAACTCAGCATCCTTTTTGCTAACGCTCAACGTCCAGCGGTACTCGCATAGTCGAAGGCGGTAGAACTCGGCTTCTTCCTTTGTCGGGGCCGTGACGCGAAGGAGGATACCGAATGAGCCGATTAATGCGAAATGTGTTCTTGATACACCGGGCCAGAAAGATTGCAAGTGTGGTGGGCGAAGTCGGTTAACAAAGTCCATTGCTGAGATTAACCGTGTCTTAGCAGCAGAGCGGCAAATATGAGAGAGGTAAGCATCGGTAGTATCAGGAGAAAGGGAGCGGACGATGCAACGGTGGAGGGTTATTTCGGTAGCAAAATAAGAGAGGTGGAGGGCGCCATTGCGGGCGTTTTCTTCGGTGATGGTTTCGAAGATGTCTGTTGCGGAGTCGAGCTTGAGAGGATTAGGAAGGCGCGCAAACCAGTCTTTTAACCGAATTTGAGCGGGTTTGGCGCGTTCGAGGATTAGGCGCGTGCGGTTGTTGCCGGCGGCTTTGAACTCTTCGATCGATTGGAGGGTGTAGAAGCGATCGAGGATGTCGGAGAGGATGGTTGTTAGTGCCACGAGGTGGCAGAAGAAGAGCGGGCCGTGACCGACTGGGGCATCGTCAGGTTTTGATGATGTTGAGGAGAAAGCGTCAGTGAAGTCGTCTTCCACAAGATCTTGGACGGTCCAGTTGGAGGATACAACGTGGGATGGGCGGCCGTGGACCATGGCGGACCACTTGTCTTGCATGTATAGTGCCCATGCGAGTCGTTTTCGAAGACCCTTCTCCCATGTTTCCATACGCCAGTCGGAGCAATCCTGGTGCAAGCCAAGTTCGAACCCAGCAGTCACCAATTGCGCGTTCAATGGTGCTGTTGCCAATGTTGACTTTTGCATGAGCAATAGACCAGCCTGTATCGTTGACATGGACGCATAGGGCAATGACTCTGTAAGAAGTTTCAGGGCAGTAGCCTCCAACCGAGCAGCATCAGGGCGTCGCGGTGATGCCGGACCGATATCGACAAACTTCAGCGCCAGTACATAGACAGCAGAAAGCAGTAGTGGAGAGATGCCATTGCGAGTTCTATATGACTGGCGAAAGACATCTTCCATCAAGACAGGGAAAGTCGGGTGGATGCGCTCAAAGAACTTTTCTACCAAGGTAGATCCATAAGGGGCAACTAGACTCTCGATCGAGTCCAACGAAGCAGACGGTGACGAGTCAGCATGGGACATGGTGTTTACGACCCGCATAAACGTGCCGTCGTCGCCAAGCTTGCGCACGCGAGACGTCGCTACAAAGCTCTCGTCGTTTTGATCTACCGGGAGATAGGCCAGTAGGGCGGGTTCCAGTTCCGTGGTAAGGCCGATGTGCTGGGTAGTTTGGTGCCAGTACGCCACAGTGTTGAGGCGCGGGTGCTCACTCAAGGGCGCACGAGCAGCAGCAGCAGCACTGATGTCAGGTTTGGAAACAGTCGAAGTCGATGTAGATAGCCTGGCGGGGATATCAATGATTAGCGCCCCAACTCTATCTGATAAAGCATATCCGAGATCGGCTGCCGAAGGCCAATGAGATAATCAGCAATCAGGGTTACTAGTTGCCTACCTTTTGGGAGACTCTGCATCGCTGGCGATGGTGTCCTCGAGCTTGCGCTTCTTTGACGGGAGATCCGCTGTCGAGGTGAATGTACAGTCCTGGCGATGGAAGTCGCACGAGTAACACTTGTTGACCATTTCGTTCATAGCGCACCGACTCTTGCGGCGCAGACAGGCGTCACAACTGGGTCCATCACGAATCTGGGCAGAAGAGGCAAGACGGGGCAGAGGGCCACTGCCAATGGGGGCGGGTGGTGAGGAAGAAGTGTGAGGATGTAGCGGCTGCTGCTGTTGCGGCGGTTGCTGGTGGTTATTCTGCAGCAGCGGGCGCAAGAGATGACGGTCTGAAGGAGAGGCCTGCTGGAGCCCAGCCGTCGAGGACGACTGCAGGGTGATAACAGCAGCCATTCAGGAGAGCGCGATAGAGAATGGCAGTGAGATAGAGAAAAAGAGAAGGCGAAGATAGGGCGGAGAAGGGAGATCTAGGGCGATGACGGAAATTGATAGACAACAGCAAGAATAGACACGCGATTCCGTCACGTAACGACGGGCCAGATGGGTCCCTGGGATTCCGCCAGCAATCCCCGGGGGTTTGGATGGGCTTGAAGATGGGTCTGGAGAGACTGAGGTCGGGTTGACTGGGGATGAAGCTCAGTCCAGGCGCAGGGATCAGGGCACCAGCCAATAATGCTGATAGTGGTGATCTATCACTGACCACGTAGCTGACTGAGTAGTACGTAGCAGTGGACAGTGAGAAGAGAGCTTATCACAGGGAATGCTAATGATAATGATAATCGCCAACACCGACGTAATGGGATCCGTGGAGTATCAAAGTATGGGGAGAGCGGAATCGGAGTTACAGTATGGTCAGTAACACTGTCAACAGATAGACAGAACACAACAGAACAAAATGTTGAACTGGAAAGATTCAACACAGACAGACAGACAGACAGACGACAGATGATAGATATCTAACTCCCTCCCAAGAATTCGATATAATCAAGACCACCTCCCCGGCATGCGACACTCCAGCAAGGACGATTTGGTCTCGTAAGAGAATCAGAGGCAGAGGCAGTGGTAGGCTTCACCAACCGTTCCTGCTTCTGCGCCCTCAAAGGCCAGAGATAAGCTGCCTCACCGTGATTGGGCCGTGATTCGCCTCGTTGCCGAAACGGGCTTGGTATTACGTACAGCTTTTCCCGACTCGCCGTTTCGTTACCTAACGCTGAAGTAATCCTGCTACACAATAGATTCATTTCATGCTGTTCTTCTGATAACTGACTGTTATTTATTGCTACTGTCAATAGGTATCTTGTCTTGGAGATAATGTTGCAGGAAGCACCAAAGCTGCATGATATCATACCTAGCCCAGCCATCCATCCGCCAACCCGGTTCGGTCCAACCTTCTGGTTCAACATTACCCTTCTGGAACACTGATTTTCATCTGGAACCACCCGACTGGGCGACCCATTGCCTAATCTCTTCCCCAGCCAATAGAGGCACGCGATAAAGGAATCAACGCACCAATAAGGTACCCCCCAACTCATAAATCGGGACTAGTGCAAAACCGGCAACGGGGATCGGCCCTGCAGCATGGCGGCTTATCCCCACAATACGCAGCCCCGGCTTCATTTACGGCAATCTGACTGGTCCGGGGACAGTGCTGTTCTCCGTTGATGACCTTTGCTTGATTCTTGCTGGCTGGCGGATAATTTCCATTACCAATTTTATCATGGCCTAGGGAGTTTTCGGGTTGGGCGCCTGGGGAAGTGGAAGTGGAAGGTGGAACATATCGATGTTCTCGTCCGACAGTGGCTCGGAGTTCTGCGCTCCGTATTGGGTATGGTGGCCAGTGTCTTGGCGACTCATGTCGGAGTTAAGGGACTTGTCATCGCGCAGTTGTGAACACTGCACAATTACATAGATAAGATCGTCAGGATCATCTAGAGGCAACGAAGGCAACTTTTCTGTTAGGTTATTGTCTGCGATAACAAGGTAGAAATCATCTTGTTATCATAATCATCATGCCATATCCAGCTATCACATCGATTATCGAGTCATCGGGTATCCGTATCTGCAGGATTAATCTGACATGTCTTGGCCAGAAGAATTATTCTCCGGAGCGGTGAATTTCAGCTTTCTTGGAGTTCAGGTTCTAGATTACAGCCGAGCCGAAGATTAAGCGACGCGCTTGATTCCTGGGGTGTCAAATCTTTAGCGAAGCTCGGCACTCGGTAAGAGCTAGATCACGCGGCGACGGGCAGGCGCCGTAGGACGAACTACACAGGAACGCCTAGACTATGGAATGAAGCTTTGAACTATAGAGCTAGAGGCATTGTCCGCACGAAAAAGCAAGTGTGTCGGGCAACCGTTGGTATCATCTATCACTGTTATCGAGTTATCAACCATTATCTGACACCATATGTTGAGGTAGCATCTCAGATGCATGGATCTGCAGGGTGTCGCTGGAGGATATCTTTGGAGAATATCTTTGGAGAAGATACCGTTCGCATATCTTCAGCTCTTACGAGATGATATCTCAAGTCTGCTTATGCTGATAGTATTGATATGCTGATAACTTCGCTGTCGGACGGATCTCAATCCCAGCCGCATTCTGCTGTGTACCATTCATATCACGGCCGAATTTTGAGTACTCATATCAAAGCGAGCTGATAGGTACGCATCTCCGAACAGCGGTCAGATAGCGGCACTCCGCATTGCTCGTCCGCGATAGTATGATAGTATGATGAATGTTTTCCTCCTATGCAAACCCCAAACTCCATGCTATTTTAACGAATCACAATGCAAAAATCGAGAGGCAGACAAGGCGAGCAACCGTCTAGCCCCGACGAAAGAACGATGGCGTGAGAATCGAATCACTCAGTAAAGTTCCTCAACTTCGTCAACTCATTCAACAACTCCTGCAACTCGCCATCCGAGATCTTATTCTGCAAGCTCGGAATAAGCGACTTTGCTTCCTCCGCATTATCACAGCACAAACTTCCTACAAAGAACGACACATTAGCACCCACGCATCAATTGCCAACCCCCTCAACATCTCAAATCCAAAGGTAAAGAAACATACCAAGCTGACTCCTCTCAAACATCTCCAGCTCAGTATGACTATTCAAAAGCCGCTCAACAGCCTTAATATTCTCCTCGTCCTTAAATCTTGCAAAAATCCCCAAGTAATCAAGCGTCTTGACCAGGTTCTCGGGCTCCTCGTACTTTTTGCCTCCGCGCCGCTTATTCTCGAGGACTTTGTCGATGACGAGGCGCGCTTCACTTAGGGACAGCGTATGTGTGTTTTGGTCTGCGCCGAGTTTGAGGGTTGAGGCGGCTTCGAGTTCGCCTTGGGGGAGGGCACGTTGGCGGTGCGTGGCGGGGGGGAGGGAGACGCCGCTCATTTTGTTGGTTGTGGGGTTGGTTGTGGGGTTGGTTGGTAGAGGGGGTGAGAGGAGCGAGGCGGGTAGGATATGTTATGGTGGGTTGTTTGCGACGATTTGTAGATGGGCTGGGTTGAAGCTTTGCAGGTAGGTGGTGTAGTCTGTAGCTATTGTCGGAGCGGAATCTTTCAAGCTCCAAGTACAAAGGCGAGAAGATACGGCAGATTGAGGCGGTAAGTCAGACACCGCCCGATTGCAGTGCCTATACTAGGGCTTCCAGACAACATCCAGATATCCAACATGACAACCAGAGAAGAGATGAAATGGTATTGATTCTTTTAAAAAAAAAGTCTAAGGTATCTAACGCCATGCTATGCAAAGCCCACACACTTTCACACCCGCTCACAAACATAATCCTCTATTCGAAAATCTCCGAGATGCTCAACTTCTTCTCCTTGAAGAATGCAACCTCAGGGGGGAGTCGGAAACTAGCACAGAACATCTGCTTGTTTGGCGCAACCAGACGCACATTGTGGATGTTCAGCTCTAGCTTCTGGTTCCCTGTCCCGCCAACAGTGTCTTCAATGCTAACCGGGTAACCTAGTTTCTCAGAGACGCGCTTGCAGACGTCGATATGGTCATCGATTTCGTTGTCGGAGTGCCCTGAGAAACAGTAGACGTGGACCATGGGTAGCTGCTTCTCCGTGTCTGGTGCGAACAGCTTCTCGCACCCTGCGTAGACGCCCTTGAAGGCGTCGAGGAACTCGATCGCTGTGGCGGGGAGGTTCATCACGTAGTGGTCGAAGACAATAGGGCGGTTGTAGATTTTCGGGGGCAGGACCGTCTTAACTTGCTTTCCCTCTGTGTCCTTTGTGTATGACGCACCCTGCTTGACACTGACTTTTTGAGGGCCCTCTTCCAATAGCTTCCTTGCTGACCAGGGGATAAAGTCCCTTCCGTCTCTGTTGAACGGTGTCACGAATTTATCCACCTTGTTCCTCTTTACAGCATCCTGCATGACCTCGTACCCATACGGATTAAGGTCATTCGCCCAGACAAAGATCTTCTTCTTACCCGCCGGAACGGCGAACGGCCCAACACCCGCCATTACATCACAAACCATCTCGCCGGGCCGGAAGCTCTCGACGAGTCGCCGGTGCTCAGTCTCCAGGCGGCTGTTCCAGTATACGCGGGAGAAGTCGAAGCGAAACTCGCAGTCTTGCTCGTGCTGGATGACGTTCATGTTGTCTTCGCCGGCTAGGAGCTCGTAGGGGAATGTGCGGAACTCGCTTTGTGACCCGACGTCCTCGGCTTTGCGGATGACTGTGCTGATGCTGCCGTTCTTGTCGAGGATGACCTGGCCGATTAGGTGTTTCCATGGGAGGTACTGTTCGCGGAGGTTGAGGTGGGCTATTTAATTAGCTGTAAAGATCGTATAGATCTGGGAAAGGCGTCAACTCACCAACGTGCCCTGTCTTCGCGAAACCCTGCGGTACCCCTTCAATCAATTCCTCCGGTAAGATCGCCTCCAGAATATCGACTACCCAATCAATCAGCGCCATATCCCCAAGGAAAGCAGTATACAAAACCTACCAGAATTCCAATAATCATAATTCAACGTCAAGTCATAAGGCTGCAGCCCAACAGCCCCGCTATCCACCAACTCATTGATAGTCGGCGACCACGTCGCGGTATCTGCACATAGCACAAGTCAGTTACAAATTCCAAATCCCTCAGTGACAAATCCCAAACGCAGTATATCATACCATCATGCTTAACCTCCTCCCTCAACAAAAGACACTTCTGAATACTATCCCCAACCTTCACATCATTGACGCTACTCAACCTCGGCAGCGCAAAAATATCACGGCTCTTCTGTAATTGTTTTCGCACATTCGAGATATCAGATTTGTTGAAGACGGCGGCCGCGGTGAGGGGGATCGTGCGCTTGAAGAAGGACCGATCCAGGACCTTCATTGCGCGGTTCACGGGGGGGCGGTACATCTCGGGGAGTTGGTCGCTGCGGAGCGTACTCGCGGTGGGATTTGACGGCATGAATAGTTTGTTCGGAGAATTGGGGTTTGGATGAAAAGTAGGATCATTCGTCTTTCGACGAGGCGAGCGAGCTTGGAGGTGTTCTCTTTCGTCGTGTTGGGTTGCGCGTCGTGACTCTTCGTCTTGCGGCGTAACTTTTTTTGCCGATCATGACACGTGACCAGTATCAATCTATATGTTGGGCTTGCGTTCAACACACCGTGTAGATGTTATGGTAATGATAAACTATCTCTTCAACTAATTGCAGCATACATACTCCTAACGAAATTTGAATAAATTGGTCAGTAAAGCCCACACTATCCTACCGGGTATCAAATAAAACCATATGAGTCGCTCAAATTAACCCCCCCTGGCCGTCCGATCCAGTTCCCTCAGAGATTCCAACATCGTAATCCTCTCGTTCAGTCTGCCAATCTCTTCATCTTTCTTCTGCAATGCAGCGCGTGAGATATCTCGCCCCCGAATGATCCCCTTTGTCTTCATCTCATGCCGACTGAATAGCTGCGTCAACTCCTCTCGCGCCGCAGCAGGGACGTCAACACCATGACCCTGCAGTATCCTCGAGACTTGCACCGCAAGATCAGACGACGACGCAAGCGGCGACTCCGCGACAGCATTCTTGTATCTTGCCGGCGTAGGCGTAAGGAACGGCGTCTTCCCGTGTCCACCCGGTGTCATCGGCGCATCTCGACCGCCCTTCGCTTGAACTCCCTCAACATCAGCATCATCCGACCGCTTTCTCTTCCCCGGACTCGTAGTGGTTTCCGTCCGCGGCGTCTTGCGCGCGGGGAGCCCAAACTCCGGCTGTCGTAGGGGCTGACTACTCTCAAACACTTTCTCCATTTCATCTTCCATGCTATCGTCCCACTCAAACTCATCAGTGTCTTCGGTCATCATGCGGGCTCTTGCGCTTGCGCTCCCTGGTTTCTGACAGAACCTATCCCGTTGACCGGTTTGCGGCGTTAGAAGGCCCGTGCCTGAACTACTTTGTTGCGCGGAGGCAGTCGTTGACGACGGGGTCTGTGGTGTTGATGGAGACGGAGAACCGTGTGCTTCGGTGCGCGAGTTCGATATCAAAGCGAGCTTCTCGCGGGCTTCAGCGTCGCTGGCCCAGAGGAAGAATTTGCAGCGCTGTTGGTGGTCTTTCTGGCAGGTGTAGACTGTTGAATAGATTTAGTTGTTAGCTCCTCGTAACTTCGCTTGCGATTCCCGTCGCAAACCACCACCCGTAGCTCAATGACCCCATGAAAACTGAAGCAAATCAGAAAGAAAAGCAAGTGAGAAGAGACATACACCACCGCCCATGATTAACCCCGTGGTTCTTCGTCTGCAGCTTCAACGCTGGCGGGCGCTCAGAACAATTACATCGCCAGATGCCGTCAAGAAGGAGACCCCGCGTTGGGACGGCGGTGCGAGGAGACCGAGGGGTGCCTGGCCCGCCGCTGCCGCCTCCTCGGCGAGGTCGGTGTGGAGAGTACATCATGCCTCCTTTATGATATGCTAATGAAGGTTTAAATGCATTTCATTGTGTGAGGAAGTTGTCAGTGCTGAACTTACGACATGGAGTGTGGTCGCTATGGAAACTATCAGTCGGGGGAAGTTAAAGGGTGGGGAAGTGATCCACGGGTAGCGTCTACTTTATATTAGGTGCAGCGGCCAGCATGATTCATGGTACTTCCATCTACTACCATCGCCCCTTCCCTATTGGAGACAGACGTACCTTCCTGATGAGAACTCATGATTGAAGGAAGGAGCGACCGGGGTCTGATTATAAATCGTGCCTGCCTAGTTTATATTCCAAGGGTCGCTCCTTCCTCAAATGTTGGACGGCCTCAGTTGGGAAGGTACGACTATGCACCTATAGGGGCTTAGATTAAAGGGGAGCAATGGCAAGAGGTATCTATACAAAGCAACTCTTTGGTCGGTTGGAGGAACTTGTTCCAACTCAATGGGGCAAGATATGTAAGGTCAAAACTTATGCTTTCATCTTACTTTGTCATGCAACGGAATATGTATGTCTGCCATGCCGTATCTACTCTAGCCATGCAATGCAAATACTACCTAAGTATTGTACCAAGTAGCCCGAAACAATCCACAAACCATGATCAAACTATGCAACCTCAGAATGGATATGAATAAGTAGAAGGTGTAAATATGATGGTGGGTATCGTAACGGAAGAACGAAACGAAAAGTGACGACTGGGTCTTGACTCTCCACTAGTCTGCGAGTACCTGGCGGAGTAGGACGCCGAATGAGTCGGACAACTTGAGGATCTCTGTGACTTCAGGCTTGACGGGCTCGCCGGCTGTGCGGCGGAGTTGGTCTTGCTGCCGTGAGCGGCGTTTGCGTTCGACGGCGATCGGGTCGACTTCTTCAGCTTCATCTTCGGCTTCGGGATCATCTGATCCGTCGGACTCTGCGTCGGAGATGGCGAGGTGCTCAAGGTCGGCCTGTTCATATTAGCTTTGCTGAGATTTGAAGGATTGATTACAACTTACCTCATCTAATCCAAAGTCACTTCCCTTGAACTTGGTTTTGAATGGAGAAGAAGCCGTTCCTTCAGCGGCCATCTTTTGCCGAGTCTTGTTGAGGTGCCATTGCTTGCGGTCTTCATGCCATTTGATGAGCTTGTTGATCTCCTCACGAGCGAGTTCTTGGTTGATCTGGCCGACATCCTTGGCTCCGCTGAACATGGCGTTCATGTCGAGTTTGCCGCCCTTAGGCCCGCTGCGGAGGAAGTGCAGAATATCCTCAATCCATGCCATGAGAGAGCCAAACAGTCCGTTGTCGTGGAGATGCACCTCATGAACGAACTTGTAGAGACTGCCTTGATGCCGCTCGCAGAGGTCAATGAACGCCTGAACCGTCTGGTTGGGGTCGGCGGAAATATCCTGTCGCTGGTACTTCTCAATAACAGCGATGGCATCGTCCGCGAACTTGGCGAAATCGGTGATACTGTTGTAAACGTTCGCTGACTTGTAGACCCGAACCAAGGGCTCATAGAAGATGGTGAAGAGGTCGCGGAACAACTGAAGAGTCACCGGCTCCTCGATAATGTTGAGCATCTTGGCCTTGTCCGCCTGTCGGGTATATAGTTTGAGCAATTGCTTGACATTAGCGAACCAGTGTGCACCCTCCCGCATTTCTTCATCGACATGCTCTACGGCATGATTCCAAGCAACGTATGAGTTGAAGACCTTGCCAATTTGGTCTGTCGTCAATTCCTGTCCGAGATACTCTGATCGAAGAATGGCCACGGCTACATCCACGTCGTCTTCGACAGCCTCCAACCGAATCTCATCTTTAACGGGCTCGTCTGCCTCAGTAAAGGCCTTCAGCTTCTGAGCAATGACAGGGTCATTGACTTTAGCGGCCATGGCATCGATCGACTTTTGAAAACCTTTGATGCCATCGTGCAACGTCATGGAGAATATCCGTTGCAGCAAAGACCGGGAGCCGAATGGTTGGGCGAGGAAGAGGTCCAAAACTCCAGTCATAACAGCAGCGGGATTGGCAATGCGGATCACGTTCTTCAAGATTGTATATGGCACCAAGGAGTGGATCCGTTTCGCCTGTGCAAAGAGCTCTGCGGAGTTGTCCTCAGCCAAGAAAAGATGGTACAGAGTAGCGGCGACCCTAAGGACATTAGCAGTAGTTCTGGTTGGATGGTCACTCAATAACATACTCAATGCGCAGCCACTCGGCAAACTTCTGGTATTGGGGACTAAGATCCTCGACTGTTGGTTTTTCTTTGATCTCGGCAAAAAGCTTCGTTAATCCATCTGAAGATAAATGTCAGCATATTTCAATCGCCAAGCTCGTTCGCAACTTACTGCTCTCTACAATATCGCGACGGAACTTCTCCATATATACGTCCAATTCTGCCGCGCGTTGCCGCGCGATTTCGTAGAAGCGTTCCTGCTCCTCGATTCTGATAGCATCGACCTCTTTTCGTTTCTCCATGTCGTGGGTCTCTTCCTGGCCAGGGATGAACGGATCCGCAGTAAGGAATTCTTCCAGAGCCGTTGAATCGGCCAGGCGCTTGTTTTGGAGAAGGGTGCGAAGGTAGGCGCGCAAAGAAATCCGCTGCTCCTCTCGGAAAAGTACTGTCTCTTTACCGAGACTCTCCGCAGATGCCCGAGGAGATCTTCTGACAGAGCTCCGTGATCTTGACCGGGTGCGGGCGATGATGTCTGACGGGGCTAATGAGTTACGCGATGTACGCGTCTCGTCCGGAAGGCCTGCTTCTTGTGTTGAGACAGAGGATATCGAAGACTCATCATCATCCACCGTCCCACCCCAAATAGTAGAAGTAGTCGACGATTTGTTCTTCCGTGGGAGAGGCGGCAGTACCTTGCCTGGGATTTCGGTATGCAGTCTCTTCTGAAGCTTTGCGAATTCGCCGAATCGCCGAGCTACATAGATGTCCGGTTGCCCGTGGCGTTTCACCCGGATAATGAATTCCTAGAAAAGTCAGCTTGCCGTACTCAGAACTAGGCTCTTAGCAGCATACCGCGTGCTGGTGGTGTCGAACGGTGCGCCGCGCGGATACTACTTTCACAGCGGCAACATTAATGTCCCAGCCGTTGATCGCATTTCCCTCTGGCAAATTGACGAGAAGCCCCTTTTCGTTGGCACCGCGGTCGACAACCTCCATCTCCGAAAACTGAATCCGCTCCTCATAGCCAGACGCAGTCGGAATACCCGAAACCATCATAAGTTCGACTAGCTTCTCACATTTCCGAGCCAACTTTCTCCGCTTCGTCTCCTCCAATCGGTCTTCTGAAGACGATACATTCTTATTCGCAAAGGATTCGAGGAACTGCGTAAACGTTGTTAGATTTGCCGGTCAAAGGTGGGGTAGGCGTAAGACACGCACCACCTGCAGTTTATCCTGCCAAAACTCCTTCTCCCGGGCCTGGTCGAGGAACGGAAAGTTCCGAACATGGTGGACGAAGATATATCGAAGGATAGGAAGTTCAGAGTCGATAGGGGCGACTTCTCCGAATTCCGATTTGAACGGAGCGCCAAAGCGACGGAGGGCGGTGGGTGAGTTCAGCTCGGAGATTTCTCTTTGAACCTGGCGGGCGATGAGCTCGCGCTTGAGATCTGAAACGGTCAGTATTCTTCACCAAAAATGCGAGATGCGAGATTGTTAAAAACCGACAATGTTCTTGCTTTCCCGTAAGGACTTGTTTATAACTGAGACCGCCATCCTGCTGAGGGGCAGTCGGCTCGATGACACCGTTACTCGCGTGCATGATGCGCAATTGATCGGTCGGTCAGGCGGGTGACCGAAAGAGAAGGAGAGCCCCGACAGCGGGGGGTCTGATCGTTTATTAAGAGCTCCGGTGGTAAGGCCGAAGTTTCCAAAAACCAAGACCCGATAGGAAGATCCGTGATGAAAGCAGTAGACCGGCGCGTAATGAGGCTAAGCACAGGGATCGGAAGCGTTCTGGAGCAAGCCGAAGGATGGTAATCCGTCTGCCTATTTAGCGTGCGCCGTGGGCTGCGATGACGTCTGCTCTCGGGCAGCTGCCGACTGCTTCGGGCGCTGGGGGCTGGGCGTTGTTGGTTTTGTATATAGCGTCAAAGACGGGTAGGGATAAAGAGGAAGAGTCGAAAAAATGAAGGAATATGAAGATAGAAAGCAGATGAGGGGAGAAAGGAGAAAAAGAAAGGAAAAGGAGATGCAGTGGATGACGAACTGTGGCAGAGTCTATTTGCGGTTGGCGTCACTTGTCACTCCTCACCAGGTCTTCCCCATATTTGCCTGTCAACTAATCGCATTCAGTCTCTAGCTCCATCTTTTCTATTCTTATTCTCTATGGAGACTATTGCCCTTCTGTATGACTTCGTTTCTTATGTCTCTCAGTTTCAGCCCTGCAGCCCCGCCATCGTGGCAGCATGATCGACAAGGCATCAAGCAATTGCATTTTCCACTGGAGTCTGTTCATACTGGGCATGCGCATGCCAATGATCGATGACCGCAAAGCCCCATATAGAATAGGCACCCGGATTCAGGCCAATCATGAACGCAACGGATCTACCCCGGGGTTGTTGCAGATGTGGTGATTTCTTGGGCTCTCACAGAACCGGTACCCCTGGTCGCTTTGGCAGAGCGGAGTCAGACTCGCCTTACAAGGCTACAGCATACCCAATCCGTCCCAACTCGCCGGTCCCTTGATTCTTTATTTGAGGTGCGGGACTGCTGTGGGCAAACAAGTTGAGTCTTCCCATGGACAGCTCTTTGACAGCTGTGGGTCACACCTTGAGATGCACCGCCACGCATCATGGAGACTGGTGGTCTGGACTGTCTGCACCCGCTGCAAACGTAACATTTGACAACGCAGAGGATTTATAGCTAGGGTATGGTTATACTACCTCCAAATGATAGGCAGTCTGACCATGTTCTCTGTGGCTATGCTGGAGCTTGGCTGCTCAGATATCGCATCATCAGTGTGGCTGACGCTGCTACTACTCGTAAGTCGGAAGCATAGGTCGCACTGCACGCCTGAACCAACTATGAAGAGCCAGCTGGCTTCTACTATGAGCTTAGAGGTGTCCATATGCAGCTACCGAACATTACAGTAGAGCGTAATTTCATTGTGGTTGTGGTAGAGAGTCCCGAATAGGCATCAATGGCAGGTGTGGCTGTGATTGTTTCCTCCGCCGAGTCTCCGCCTCCGCATCGCTGTGTCTCACTCTCACAGCTCACCTCACCTCACCTCCGCTGCAGAGCACGGAGTACCTGTCGACCATCCATTCAATCCGCATTTTCTGGACATGGCCTAGTTAGCTTCCAATTGTTCTACTTGCAACCATTCCTTGTAGGGCGTGTCCTGCGCTCTACTCCGGCTTACACCCGACCAATATCGTTCCGCGCCCTGCGTCGCTCACTAACGTCAAGTCCGATTTCCAACTCTCATTCGATCTTACTTGTATTTCCCAGCATTGGCGGCGATAATAGACACCATGAGGCGCTCCCAAGATCGAGAGAATTCCGAGCTGCTTCCGCTGACTCGTCCCCGCGCCTCTTCCGCCGCCTCTGAGACCTCCGATGACTCCGGGTTGTCCGTCGACTCCGTATTCGAAGAACAAAAGTACAATCCCTCGCCGGCTGATACGCTTCAAGGAACGAGATACCGTGATGAAGAGGGAGGAGATGCCGAGCCCAATGAATCACTCCTTGGGCCGAAGAAGGCTTCCAGTAGTCGATCGCGTCGACTGGTCTGGTTGCTGATTTTGCTTTGCTGTGGAGGTTGGGTAGTGGCACTCGTGCTGTTCATTGCTCAAGGGCGATCGGATTACCATAGCTCGTCGGAGTCGCTACAATTACAGGGGCCGGGCTCGAACTCGGATAGCACAAGCGATGGAAGACCTCCGACATTGGATCAAATACTCTCAGGAACATTCTCGCCTCGAGGTCACGCGATTTCTTGGATTGCCGGTCCGGGTGGGGAAGATGGGTTACTGGTGGAAAGGGGTGAGAGCGAGGGCGAGGGTTATCTGCGTATCAATGACATTCAGAGCGAGGGCGAGACCAATAGGATATTGATGCAAAACTCTACTGTTCAGGTTAGCGGCAGAACGGTCGCGCCAGGGCGTGTGCAAATCAGCCCTAACCTGAAGAAAGTGCTGCTCGCATCCAACTTAGAGAAGAACTGGAGGCATTCTTACACTGCAAGCTATTGGGTCTTCGATGTGGAATCTCAGACCGCTCAGCCTTTGGATCCTGATAATACCGATGGACGAGTTCAGCTTGCTTCTTGGTCACCAAAGTCCGATGCCGTTGCCTTTGTACGAGACAACAACCTCTATCTGCGCAAGCTTTCCTCTAAGAAGGTCGTTTCCATCACCAAGGATGGCGGCGAGCAGCTATTCTACGGTGTTCCCGACTGGGTATACGAAGAAGAGGTCTTTTCGGGCAACAGTGTCACTTGGTGGTCCGAAGATGGCTCCAAGATTGCCTTCATGCGGACAAATGAATCAGCCGTTCCTGAATTCCCTGTTCAATACTTCTTGTCTCGCCCATCGGGAAAAGAACCACCTCCAGGGTTGGAAAGTTATCCAGAGGTGCGGGATATCAAGTACCCGAAGGCTGGCGCTCCCAACCCGTTCGTCAGCCTCCAGTTCTACGATGTCAAGAAGGACGAAGTTTTCACTGTCGAAACACCTGACGACTTTGACGAGGATGACCGGCTAATCATCGAAGTTGTGTGGGCTCATGAAGGCAAGGTTCTTGTCCGGACGACAAACCGAGAGAGTGATGTGTTCAAAATTTTCTTGGTTGACACTGAAGCCAAGGAGAGCAAGCTTGTCAGGATTCAAGACGTTGCTGACCTGGATGGCGGCTGGGTGGAGCCGACGCAGTCAACGAGATTCGTTCCTGCGGACATTGATAATGGCCGACCATACGATGGGTATATTGACACGGTAATCCATGAGGGTTTCGACCACCTAGCATACTTCACGCCCCTTGATAACCCAGAGCCCATTATGCTCACCTCGGGTGAGTGGGAAGTGGTGGAGGCGCCTACTGCTGTGGACCTTACTCGTGGTCTTGTTTACTTTATCGCTACCAAGGAAGCGCCTACTCAACGCCACGTCTACCGTGTCAATCTCGACGGGTCTGATCTTCAGCCATTGACAGACACGTCGAAGCCAGGTTTCTACGATGTTTCATTTTCCGACGGCACGGGATACGGATTGCTCAGTTACAAGGGTCCCTCTATCCCTTGGCAATCCATCATCAGCACTGAGGGCGATAAGGCGAAGATACTTAGAACAATCGAAGATAACGCTGACCTAGCGAAGGTTGTCAAACAGCATGCACTTGCGACGGAGGTCTACTCGGATATCACCATTGACGGATATACCCTTCAAGTTGTCGAGCGACGCCCACCTCACTTCAACCCGGCGCGGAAGTACCCCGTCCTATTCCATCTGTACGGTGGTCCAGGATCTCAAACAGTGAAGCGAGAATTCTCCGTAGACTTCCAATCATACGTTGCTTCAACTCTCGGCTACCTCGTCGTCACCGTTGACGGAAGAGGCACCGGCTTCATTGGGCGCGAAGCCCGCTGCATTATCCGCGGCAACATCGGCTACTACGAAGCCATTGATCAAATTGCGACCGCCAAAGAATGGGCCAAGAAGAAATACGTCGACGAAACCCGAATGGCCATTTGGGGCTGGAGCTACGGCGGATTCATGACCCTGAAGACCCTCGAGCAAGACGCCGGCGAGACCTTCCAGTATGGAATGGCCGTTGCACCTGTAACTGATTGGCGATTCTACGGTAAGTCATCCCACCCTATCCACTACCACACCCCGACTAACAACGTACAACAAAAGACTCCGTCTACACAGAACGTTACATGCACACCCCCCAACACAACCCAACAGGCTACGACAACACAAGCATAACAGACATGGCCGCGCTCCAAAACAACGTCCGCTTCCTCGTCATCCATGGCGCCTCAGATGACAACGTGCATATCCAAAACACGCTCACGCTAATCGACAAGCTGGACCTCGCGAGCGTCCAGAACTACGATCTCCACTTCTACCCAGACTCAGATCACAGTATCTTCTTCCATAATGCGCATAAGATGGTTTATGAACGTATGTATTGCCCTTTTTTCCGTACTCTGTGTGTTTCTTGATTTAAGGATGAGAGTTATTAACCGGTATCCCATACAGGCCTCGCGAACTGGCTCGTCAACGCGTTTAACGGCGAGTGGCACCGCATCTCGAACCCCGTGCCAGATGAATCGATGTGGAAGCGCCTATCAAAGAGGATACTACCCTCTTTCACGCATTAAATTTTGAATTAGGCGTTTTTGTTATTCGTGATATGTAGCGAGTTTTTTCTTGGTTACGCTGAATAAGACATATATACATAATACAAGATCATATCAGACAATCCTATTTTAAGCTTGTGAACGAGCGTAGGTACTACGGACACTGTTATATAGGGTAGGGGCGACTGGGCCTCGCCATCCATCATGTGGGAAAGGTACGACCCCCGTTTGGGAAGGCGCGACCTACGCGGGCCCGCTTATGGAAGGAACGCTGTAGAGGAAGGAGCGACCCTGCAACCACCAACTCAGGAAGGAACGACCGGTGCTCTCCCAATGTGGAAGGCGCGACTTTTAGTTGGCTGTTTGGGAAGGAGCGATCGAAGGTCTGAGACTGCACGTATGGCAGGTGCGCCAAACCGCCAGGCGCGCTGGGTGCTGGGTGCTGGGGTCATTGTCTATCTTCAAAAGCCATATGGTAACAATAATAGTATTTGAATTCCACGCCAATGAGATCGCCGTCGCTAAAAGATCCAACGCTTCCAAACGCTATGGCTCCATGCAGACCTACGAGATGGTCTTCGAAATGCGAACGAGAAGGAAACCACCAGAGTCCGATCCATCGCACTTGTAGAGACGAATGATGCGGTAGCCCTCTTGCAGACGGGTGAGGCGGATACAAGCCCATGAGGCTAGTGAGTCCAGGCCTATTTCGTCGTCTTTGACTTTGAATCTGCAATGGGCGAGTCAGTACTAATAAGAGCAACGCAGCTATCGACTGTGAGACAAACCTGACAAAGGTCAACTCCTCCACAACGCCCGTCAAAGTTGGGAACTGGAGCTTCTGCGCCCCAAAGTCAGGGTTAATGCCCTGTCCACTCTTGATTTCCCGCTTGTAGCTCGTCTTCTCGGAGTCCGTGCTGTCGTCGCCCTTCGGGTTCGGCGCATCCTCCGGAGTCTCAACATGCAGGTAGCAAGAGACATAAGGCTTGAAGCCCTTCTCGTTCTTGTCACCAGGCGGAAGCGCAAGATCCTGACCAGCCAAGATCTCAATAGAGAGGTCGACGCTGTGCCTTGGGATAGGGGCATCCTCAGGCTCTGTGCTTCTGTAACCTTGCGGCTTAATGATCCAGCCCTCTTCGCCGGCGAACATGCCCTGGTTTAGCATCATGCCCTTGTCGGAGTTTTGCCAGTTCAACGCGACAATCTGAGCACCGCGGCGCCAGAAGAAGGTCGGGTCGAGGTTTGAGGAGTTCACGCGGAGACCGTATGGGTAGACGCGCATGAAGTATTTTCGGTTGTGCTCGAAGAGAGCTTTGCCGTACTTTTCGTCTGCTTGGCGGGCTGCGCGCTCGGAGAGGGAAAAGACGTGGCCAGGGGCTTTTGCTTCTGTTTGGTGTTAGCATGCTAATTTGAGCGAGTTGTGCCGCTGAACCTACCGGGCTGAGAGAACTGTTTGAAGCTGAAACCCTTGGTAAAGACAGCATGCTTACTCAAGGAGGGCAAGATCTTTGCTGGCTTCTGAGGAGGCTGCGAAGCGGACTGGGCCGAATTGGTCGATTCAAGCTGCTCCAGATCATCTGTTTTGTCCTCCTCCTCTTCCTGCCCTTCGGCAGTAGGCGGGACCCATTTCACCTTCACCAGGATCTTTTTCCTCAGCTCCTTCAAGGGGGGTACAGTCTCCATGGCCTCCATATCCGGGGTAACCTCTATCAAGAGCCCTTTGAAGGCATCCTCCATAATCTCGACCATGGTCTCCTGCTGTTCGAATGACGCATGCACCTCTAAGCTCACGATGACTGGCAGATCACTGACCACAAAGGCGCTATCACGGATAGCGTAGCACACCTCTCTGAACGTCGTGCCCTTCGTAAGCGTGTGACCGTGAAGCACCCTGGGCTCCAATTTCAGTGGCCCCGGGCCAGGGACATTGGGCTCGCCCTTGTCTGCAGGCGGACTCTTGGCTGGTGACTTCTTGCGCCTGAGGATGCTGCCAATTTTCGACTTCACCGTCTTCTTCCGACTAGGCTTGTCTGTAGTCTTCTCGTCATCAGAGCTCGATGAGCTGCTATCACTCGTGCCATCCTCACTGCCAGAGTCCGGCTCTCCATCCCAGACGTCAATCTCGACGCATCTGCAGCCGCTCAAAAGAGCCTATCTTTGTTAGCCTTCCCTGTGTGATCCAATCTGGCTCCGTAGTTCCAGGCTCACCTCCGAATAAGCAGTGGCAGCCGCATCGCTATACAGCTGGTTCCCTGTCAAATATGTATTATGGCTCGAAGAGATAAAGTAGTCCGTGATCGGTGCAGAGTCATCTGGCTTGGTGGCGGGACGCAGCGCAGCAGCTGAAGGACTGGCCATGTAATCGTGAAAGGCCGCCAAGGAGCTGAGCGGATCGGGCTCGAGGCCACCTGCGTCATTGGCATCGCGTTGAACATCCTTGATAAAAACGGACGGCACCGACGCGGTCAGGGACTTGTAGATCTGGTCGAGGTGGGTCTGGAACGAGGGCGAGAAGGCGCTGATGGGCTTCGTTGCGGGGGACTGCGAGGAGGGGTTTATGGCAACCTGGCCGGTGCGCTTGGTGATATCGTCGACGGTGGCCATGCTAAAGTGAGGTCGACTTAAGCTATCTGGTTGAATTCGAGTATTTTGCTGCGGAAAATTGTACCAAACAGGAGTATTGGATGTGGTGGGACGTGGCTGAAGCGGGGTGCTCACGAGAGCTCGGAAAGGTGTAGTTGGTGGTCAGCAGTCGAGCAGAGGAAGATAAAACCGCCGCAGCAAGATGTTGTAAGAGAGAGGATTAGAAAAGAAGACAAAGGTGAAAGAGCGGACGACGTGTTGACAACAGCTTCAGCTTGATGAGACCGAAGCTCCACTCATGGAGCGTGCGTGGCTCGGCATGAGGCCCTCCATGGCAAGATCATCCTATGACGGCTGCCTGGTAGGGAAGGATCACTCTTAGCAATGGCATATTGCGCCGAAGTATAGACTCGTTCATACTGCTTATTGTTGATGGTATAGCTGAAGTGACAGATTGGCGGTGAAAACGTTGGGAAGCTGAATTTCCTGCGCGGGGTAGCTATGAAGCTATTCAGATCCACTCGGCATCATAAGGTGCCTGTGAATACGCATACGCAGCAATTGACTTAAGAATTGACTGTGTAAAGCTGTTATCATAGTGACCCTGTAGCCTTGTTAGAGGGTAGTGCTGATCAATCAAGTCCCCGGGCGTCGTCAGTAAGAAACACCGATTCCGCGGAGCTGACGGGAAGCTTCCGAGCGCAATATATATCACGGCACAAAACCTTTACTGCTATACCAACTTCACCTTCAAACAAGTACCTGAACTCAATTAAATTGCAATGGCAGAAAAGACTCCAGTCCATTTTTTCGACCTACTGTCAGAGGTTCCTGGTACGTACAACCTCCCTCGGCCCTCCTCCCCACATGTCTCCAGTATACTAACACTGAATCCCAGGCAAATCATGGTCCCCCAACACATTCAAAACCCGCATGGTTCTAAACTACAAGTCTATCCCCTACACTGAGTCCTACATCTCCTACCCGGACATCGCTCCCTTGCTACGCGGCCTCTCCGTCCCCCCCGGCGATGGCCATGTCGAGTACACCCTCCCCGCAATTATCCACACCTCGGTAACGTCGAACCCCAATGGAGCGCTTATGGACTCTCTCGACATCGCGCTCCATCTAGACGAGCAATACCCCGAGAAAACTCTGTTTCCAAGTGGAGACGCCAGCTACGCGCTTGCTATTGCAGTGGAAAGAATCATGTATGATGTTTCGTTTACTGGCGTGACACTCATTTTGACGGCTATCACGGACAAGTTGGACCCTCGCGGGCGGGAGTTCTATACCGAGACACGGACGGTGCGGTTCGGAAAGCCGCTGAGCGAGGTTCGACCAACTGATGAAGGCGAGATCAGGGAAATCATTGAGCGCATGAAGAGGACGATCAAGCCCATTGTGAAGATGTTGAAGGGGAAGGGTGAGAAGAAGGGACCATTCTTCGAAGGCGAGACGCCGGGTTATGCAGATCTCGTGCTGGCGAGTTTCTTAGCTTGGTATTGGCTTGTCGAACAGGGCGTTTGGAGGGAGTTGCTTGATTTGGGAGACGGGGAGCTTGAGGCGTTGTGGAATGCTTGCTTTCCTTGGGTTGAGGGGAAGGGGAAGGAGAAGGAGTGGGAGGTTTCGAAATGATTTGGACCAAGCATGGGAAGCGAAGAGTAGAATGCAAATAGTGTATTCGGCCGCTTGTTTGAGAAATGAAGAAATGAAGTACAAATGTCATAGAATACATGGTAAAGTAACTCCTAGGTCAGCCATAATATACACCAGCTTATCGGAACACTTATATAGAGATAGAACCGAACGCGCTTGAGCAGCAATTGTAAATTAGAGACCGCTCAAGAAGTTGGCCTCTCTGATCGCCTTTCTCCGCGCTTCTCTGGCGCTCTTCGTAATCTCTCCTCGCTTCTCCAAGCTGTCTGTTGCCTGCGTGAGCAGATCAGCGGGGACTTCTCCGTCGCGGTTGTATGTAGCGGGCGTGATATCCGTGGCTTGGTGGTGAGCGGGGATCTGGACGGGCATTGTAGCGGCGCGAGCGGCCATCTTCTTGTCATAACGTTTGCGCTGCTTCTTGTTGAGGGCTGAACCATCAAGTTAGCATTTTTCACCAGAACGTGGGGAAAAGCAACACATCAAGACATACTGTTCGGGTCAACACCGCCCTTCTTAGCCTCCTTCTTTCCGCCATCCAACAGTCCCCACAACCACTCGGGGTACTCCGAATCTTCCTTCGCGAAGACATCCGGCTTGTTCTTGAAATAGTTCAGGCCTTCCAGCTTGGTTCCGGCGAGGCATGTGCTCGGAGGTCGTTCGACGGTCTTGTTGACCTTCGCCGTCGGGTCCACGTCGACATGAACAGTATCGGGTGTGCTCAAGGGTTGCGAAATGCCAGGGGTGGCTGATGAAATGGCGGACGGGATAGTGATACCATCGCCGATGGGCTGGCGGGGCTTGGGAGGGGGGGGAGCAGCAGATACGGTGGGCTTGTTGTCGCTGTAGCTGCGGAAATAGATTCGTTGGCTTGCGGACAACGAGGATGTGAGAGTCTGGGGTTGGAGTCGGGTCAGGACGCTGAACCGGCAGCGTTGGCAAATCGTCTTCATGGTGTACGGAAATCGCCGGTGCGATTATAAAATTTCAAAAGAAAGTCACCCCGCAGGCAATTGAGAACGCAAAGCTGGAGAATCGTGAGATGCAGAGTCGCGCGACGCTCCAGACAAGAAAACTGCGGATGAAATTGATGCCAAGCCGGAGGTGCTGGGCACGTGACCAGACAGGTACCCCCACATGACTTGGAGGCTGGCCTTGCCTATTTAGGAACCGTCGTCATCAGCCTGGCAAAGTCCTTCCTCACTGAACTCCATGCACCAGCCGCCATCTTGGTATCTACTGCGATATGGATCGGCTGCTTGAGCTACAAGGAACAGACGTTGTTTGACCGGAAACCTGAAACTGACCCACAACACCCCGTCAAGCTGCATTTGCAGACTTGCTTATGACAAGCAACAACAAGCTCTCAGGATGAGAGGATCCTTGGCCGTATCGTCTCTGCAGCCTCCTCCTTATCTTGCATGAGGTTACGAATCCTGACACCCACCGAGGGGCACGCTCGATTCGCTGATCTAAAGAGATCTGGGCTCTCCGCCCAGCAGCTTAATCGAAGAGCTTATTCGAACAGCAACACTCGTTCGCAGTCTGGCTCCTCGTGGCTTTCTTTGTGACACCGTACCGGGGCCCCATACAGACGTTCGTTGACGGGATATTCCTGCAGAGTTACATGCATAGATCGGCTGTCTCTGTCTGCGAGTCAAGTTGGCCCCAGCAGTTCCTGGCGAGTCTGCTGCGTCCAGACCCAGAGGCCGCCTAGCGCTGCAGAAATTCGCAGGACACAGTTGTCCTTGTGGTTCTGAAAGATGGGCGAAGCCGGATTCGACCGTTGGACAACACCGGCCACCTAGAATCCCTGGAAGATGGCACGGCCTTCCTTGTACTCACGCCCTGACACTCAGATCTACCATGATTATTGGTTTGATGCCGTTGATCGTCTTCTCCCGAGAAATTTTGATTTGAATGGCAGACTAGCACGATATACAAAAAGCGGTTCCCCGTCATTAGATTTAATGGAACATGCGAACAAAAACGCAGACACTACCCGTCCTCACAGCGTTACCTGTCGAAGCTATATAGAAGATGCTGGATCAAAATGCTTGAAGCCAAAAACTATTTTCTATCATGCATGAGGGGCAATGATATCCGTGAGGTTGCCACATTATTAAAAACAACAAAACCAGAGAGACCCGCTCAACAAACGCCGATTATTATATGACCCATGACCTCGTTTTTAGCAGCTTGACAATGCACCGCTAACTTCCAGAAACTTACACAGGCTACCACAAGCATCTGTCAGTGTCTTTTCAGTCTTCCACTGAAGTTCGTCCTGCGACCTGGTAGCAACGGCAACGCAGGATCCAACGTCTCCCGAACGGCGAGGGGCCGCCTTGATTGGGATTTGCCTGGAGGACACGCTCTCCATGGCGTTGACAACTTCCATGACCGAGTGTCCTCGACCGGTACCTAGGTTGAATGCGCGGAAGTTCTCGGCAAGCTTTCTCTCGCTAGCGACGTCAAGGGCAGCGATGTGTCCTCGGGCCAAGTCGGTGACGTGGATGAAGTCACGGACAGCAGTACCATCCTCCGTCTCCCAGTCAGTTCCGAACATGGAAAGCTCCTTGTACTCCCCAGTCATGACTTTCACGACGACGGGAAGGAGATTGGTGGGTGTCTGTTTGGGGTCTTCCCCCAGCAGGCCAGACTCGTCGCAGCCAACCGGGTTAAAGTACCGGAGCGCCACGATCGTCCACTCTGGATCAGAAGCTGCAAGATCAGCCAGAATGGCCTCGCACATCCACTTTGTGCGTCCGTACGGATTCGTGATCCCAGTGGATCCAGCCCTGATGGTCTGACCGATGCCGTCGGCACCGTGGTAGATTTCATCTTTGTGGGCGCAGAGCTCCTCCTTGAGCGGAAGACCAGAAGTGGCAAGTGTCCCATAAACGGTTGCCGACGAGGAGAAGATGAACGTCTTGATGCCGTATTCTCCCAATGTTGTGGCGAAGTCGACAAGGCCGCTAACGTTGTTTGCATAGTACTTCAACGGGTTCTTGATGCTCTCCTCAACTGCTTTATAAGCAGCGAAGTGGATTACACCGGAGATCTTGGACTTGGGAGAGCCCCATCGGGACTCGACTTGGTACTGGTCAAGGAGCTCTTTCAGAGCGGCAGTATCCCGGTAGTCGTGGGCGCTCAGATGCAGGGCAGGGAGCTCAGTCCCTTGAGCATCATGGTGCTTCTGCGCCAATTGCTTGATGCGGTCAAAGACAGTTTGGAAAGAGTTGCTGAGGTTGTCGATCACAATGACGTTGTAGCCGGCTTTCAGCAGCTCCAGTGTTGTGTGACTCCCGATGAAGCCAAGACCGCCAGTGACCAGGATGTATTGACGAAGAGGGAAGTTACGCAGTAACTCATCAAGATTCCCCTCGAACAAGACGGAAGACTGCGTTGCAGGTGTGTCCACGCATACCGGAGAGCAAGACTCCGCAGGGGAACTTGCATCCGACTGACGAGGGCTATCCATTGTCGAATCTGAAAGCATGATGTGCAGCAGATATTGGAACAAACTCAAGGACAAGAAGTGGTACAAGCAGATGCAACGACGGAAACCGAAGAAAACGAGGGGAATTTATCCAGTCAAACTGGGACGGAAGTGAGTGACTTGAGGGTGGCCGGCCGAAGAAAGGAACGCCAGAATTTTTTATACTTCGTCAAAGCCAGGCCTGGACACACTCTGGACTCTTCTGGATGTAACCGCGACGGTTTCGAGTCAAGAAAGGCGAAGGTATCGTGAGTCGCGACTCGCCTATTTACAAACAGCACATAATCCTGGGAAGGCAAAGCGAACGAATGCAGGCAGACAGGGTCAGATGTGGCAGAGAATGGAAAGCGAGGGAAAAAAAAGAAAGCAAAAGATCGAGAATAGATTAAGAGCCGTCAGCTCGGTTTTCCTGCAATGGGACGCAACGGAGCAGAGCGACGCAGAGCCTAGAGAGAGTAGGGAGTTTGCCCCCGGTTGGCTAGTATCGGACGACTTCTAGCACGTCTGGGCGCCTCCACAGGATCGCAGTGGTTTAAGTCAAGCCCAGGCCAGGGAGCAGACAATGCACTGTATTCGCTTCGGCGGACGCCTGCAATTACTAACTAAAGACATGCTGCTGCATGGGTAAGAGCCCGATCCACTCTATTTTGGGCGTGCGCAGTCTGTTGGCGAAAGAAGGAAAGAATGAACCCTCCCCCCTCCTTTAGATCACCTCATTGAGGCATTGACTTGGTTTAGAGTCTAAGACGACTGGGGCTACTTATTCCTGGGTCCTCATTGTCGCCATGGCCAGCAAAGCCGCCTTTTTGTTTCTCCCTGGCGCCAGGCTCCCCTTTGTCGCATTATTCTGATGCGCTACCCGTTTAGCATCTATTTACCAGTCACCCCAGTCCCAAGTCCACCACAATGATGGAGCTTAAAAAACACGTGAGAGAACGACAGTTCCTCCGCAGTCGGCGCTCTCGCTTGATTGCAGCCATTCTCGTCTTTGTTGCTATTCTCGCTGCCGTTCTTCCACCCGCAATTGTAGTCAGTCTGCGCAACAAGGATCACAACATGGGCCCAAAAGCAAAGGTCTTTGTGCCGCTCTATGTGTACCCTTCCCCTGGTGCATGGGATCCGTTGGTCAATGTGTGAGTTTTTCTTTTTGCCTAATCTGCTGTGACTTGTTTCTATTTTCCACATCGCTGGAAGAGGGCCTCGCCCACCCCTGTCGGTCGAACATGACTACTAGGAAACCATGCGAACGCCATCAGCCGCCTGCACTGCTGCATATGGACCACCGTGGGACAAAGGGCGCTTCTGATTTACCACAATCTCAAAAAGCCTGCAGCTAAACGCCGCCTGACTGTATGTAGGATCTCAGCCCACCCCGATGTCAACTTTACAGTGGTCGTGAACCCTGGTAGCGGCCCGGGTCCGAACCCCCTGCCCGACGGCAATTATACCCAGGAGATACCTCGCTTGACTGCCCACGACAACGTCCGTGTGTTGGGCTATGTCGCCACGACCTACGCAAATCGCAACATTTCGCTGGTGCGCAATGACATCGAGACTTATGCGGCTTGGCCCACTGTCGGCAATGACCCCAGACTCGCCGTTCGGGGAATATTCTTCGATGAGACGCCGCAACAGTATGATGCGCGCATCTTTACGTACCTGGAGGAACTCACCTCGATCGTGAGAAATGCCTCTGGCTTGGGACCCGACAATTTCGTAAGTGTGACGCTGTTGTGTGATCTCTACCACGCGGTGATCTTCGATCCTCCCCCCATCGCCATCGGAGCATAGTCTTTCTCATCCCAACAATTCTATTTTTCCTCCATGCCCCGGAAATCTCTTGGCAGTCTGCGGATGTCTCAATCTGTGACTTGTTCTAGCCCTGCCAGATATTGCGCATCTGGGAAAAATTAGATCGATCTAATTTTCTTTTTGCCAATGTTTTCACCTTGCCGGTGGCATCTGCCAACACCGTCCGGCGAAGCCTCGGAGCGCCCATCACCATTCTTGATTGTTGGCCTTGCAAATAGCTAATTTCTATCCAATCGCAGGTCTTCCACAACCCCGGAGTTGTCCCAGACTCTCGCTACCTGTCGACAGCTGACTCGACTGTTGTCTTTGAGGCAACATATGACACCTTCCAGGAGCGCAATGGGGCCCGACTGTTCGAGGAGATTCCCAACAGCAACCGCAGCCAGCTCTGCGCCGTGGTCCACTCGTTGCCGGACAACGTGAGTGGGAAGCAGCTCCGCAAGTTTGTCAAGGAAGTGCGACGAGTTGCGGATGAGATTTTCCTTACGCATCTTAGTACGGATTACTACGCTAGCTTTGGCAGCAAGTGGGATGACTTTGTGAGTCTCATGGCTAAGTGAGGCCTTCCTAGGTGTGAGAGAGTGAGACAGTGAGCGATGCCTCATGCACTGTTGGTACTGGCATTGGTATAGAGGTCAAATGAGTATCTGACCCTCGAGTGCGTATTCCGTATATATCAAAAGATTTATTTGAGTAGTCCTTTGAGATCCCCGGCTGCATTTTCCTGTTTATCGTCACGGCGCCTAGTTGCCCAATGCTTGTCAACCTTCGGTAACCAGTAGCCTTATCGATCTCGATTGTGAAAATCTGGATCTGGACGATCCTGCCCCTATTCTTATCCGGTCCTGACGACTGACTCTGAGTCCTGACGAACCTCGTATCTCTTTGTCTCTGACCTCTTTGTCACACATGTGCTGATCCAAACCTACCCAACTTGAATCGTATTACTGCAGTAATATTGTACCTAGTATACCAGTATAATTTGTAATTTTCATTACTCGTCAAACCACCACTCAATCCCACCCGATTACCTCAACTCAGCCTTTGTATCGATCCGATTGTACAACACCAACAAGCAATCGGAACGAATAGATGCGGAGGACAAGAATAAAAAATCTCAAAGTCAACCAGTCGGTCGGGCGCACCGGAGGCCGCCTGAATAATGTGTCTGTGTAAGTGTAACCAAAACATGATACAACACAGGTAGGCAGACTCCGGGCGTCACCATGGCTCAGGCTCGGGGAGAATCCATAATCGCCCAGATCCCAGAATCTAACTAAACTAACACACCCAGACACTCACCAAACTAATCTAAATTAGCCTAGCATGCCACTGCCAACGATGCTCCTAGCGGGGTTCTAAAACATGCACAATAAGCGGCGAACAGCGGAGAACTTTGGCTCTTGGCCTCTCCACTTGTGATAGTTGGCTTAGGCTGTCTTTTTTAGCGCCTTTAGGGCTCGGTGCATGCTTGGACTCTTTGGAGATGTGACTGGTTGAGTCTGACAGGGGTATACAGCAACCCTTGCATCTTGCAGGATGCGCAGGTGAAGTCTCTGCACTGCTCTTGATCTGTGATCGGTGGACGGGTCCGTTGAGGAAAGAGTTAGTCGGCTACAGCTAGCTACGCGGGTTGAGGACCGGTCTTGATTTGGCAGGTTGGTTTCTTCGCTGCGGACTGACTGGCTGGTCAGGATCAAGGAAAAATCAGTGAGACATGCATACCTAGGTACTTAGCTGGCAGGAAGGTATGATTCAAGATCTGATGACAATGACGGGGAGAATGCGTCATGATATACCTACCTAGTGTACTCTACTCGGGTTCTCTACTCTTGTCATCCAATTCCTTGAGATTGTATCCCCTCCCTCTCGGGTCTCGGACATTTAGTATTTTGATAAGTACGGGTATGTCTATTCACTACTCCACATGTAAGGAGACAGTCAATAGTGCAACTGCTGTGCAGCCGGAGTTTTTGCGGGCGCGCGCAGCAAGGCAGGCCGGTAGGCAGTGCTTATCTTGAGAGACCGTTGGGCACTGGCAGTTGTTTGGACTCGAGAAATTTGTCCGGTTTTCGTCCGGGGTTACTCTTCTTTCCCTGGTAGTATAAGTGGCTACGGTGTATAACGGGGCTGTACAGAATCTGTGGACATGAGAGGATGGATATCTCACGGATATTCGCCACCTCGGCTGGATTGTATACCAGCCCAACCCAATTTCTCGATTTCAACACCGACCAGAAGGTATTTAGTATTTACGTCAATTGGAAAAGAAACAGAAACGAAGGAAGAGAATGTAATCGAAGATCGATCGTGATGATCCGATCATGCAAACGCAAACGCAATCGCAATCGAGGCACTGGCAAAGTGGTGCAGTGAAAATCTCGTACAAAGTAAAAACGCTGGACGTAACAGGGCAGATAGCTCTTGACCTAAAAAGGATGCAGTGCGACTTGGCAGCGGCTGGCCACTCAAGTACCAAGTAGTCTACCAAGCGCTGTAGAGAAGGATCAAGGAGAGTGGCGGGATCCTTTTCGCTGGCTTGTCGCGTCTTGCTCCGCCGAACGTTCCCGGGGCTAGGCTTGTTGTGACTGCCCTAGGTACAGTGGATTTTGAATAGATTCTATCGTTAGATGGTTCCTGCACTGGAGCGGGTACGGTAAAGGAGAAGAGAAGGCGACTGCTCGAAAAGCAAGTATGGCCTGTGAACTGCACGATCAGAACCTTCTTCGCTCAGAATTGATACGTCTCGGCCAGAGCCCCAAAGTCCCACCAAAATACAGAAGTGAGTTAGCCGTCTCTAGAGTGATTTCAAAGCAGGCACGCGCCAACGCACAACCGCCAAGAGCCCGCGTCTTCTGGGCAGCGAATTGAATCGTCTCAGCACGATTGGAGCGGTGCAAGTGGTGCTTAGGGCGGAAATCATTGCTGGATGAGACACTAAGACTGGTCGCTGGCTCCATTTTTCCTTCATGTTGTTGCTTCGGCAGGTGATGAACCCTAAATTTATGATTGTATCGGTGGTTGTGGGGTGCCGGGCTGGTCCTGGTTCCAAGGTTTGGTACGTAGAACTTGTTTCAGGAACTGATCTGATGTTTGGTTTACTTGGAAATCGAGAGATTGAGATTGAATTTATCCTGCGACCCTTTTTGCTTCATCGGTCGTCAGAATTGGACAGAGCACAGGTCAATAGTGGAGAAGGAGTTGTCTAGATGCCGCGGCCGCGGGTGACGGATCCTCCAGACTTTCGACTAGTTGGCAGCGGACTCGGCCATTGCCGTGCCTCGAGCCGTGCGAGTGCGAGATCCGATCGCTGTCTCAGGATTCCTCTAGCTAGTCAGTCCCTTGTTTTAGACTTTTAGCACCGGGCTGGAGGAAATGACAGCCGCTAAGAATAGGACCTTGGTGGAATCACGCCGAGTATTACAGACACTGCTCACTGCTCAGGTTTGAGTCGAGTCTTGAAGATGACCTGATACTCGTCTTTCTGATATTAATGTCTCAGAACAGACCACCGTGACTCATGTGCGACCTGATCCAGGCACAACAACTGGGAAGCCAAGTCAGGGTGATGGGTTGGCAATGGGACTGGCACCAAAATTGAGGTGATACGTCGACTTGGTGGTGACTGAAAATTACGCCGCTTGTGTTCTGTTCCTGGGCCGGGGTATTGACAGACGGAAAGGCTGTCCTGTATTGTAATAAGTCATGATCACGGACCGTAACGATGTGTTTCAATACAGTATTAGTACATCTCAGTGAACCCATCCAGATTAGAACACTTGCCTTGTCGATAATACTTTGCATCTGGGGCTGAAAACATGCAGTACCTCTGCAGCCAGAATGACAATGGCCTCATTTGGCCTCACCGAGTCATGCAAAGTCAATGGCATATCAGACTGTCTACCCTTGCCACGCCGGTCTATAGACATGCAAGAGACACCGCAAGCGGTTCACGCCCGGGTCGTGCACGCGGGGTCGCAGGCACAACCGCAACGGTGTATATTAGCGATACGAGGGGGAGAGTGAGCATCCCGTTTTTGATGAGTTGTACTTGCGGGGCTGGAGACTAGGGATGCGAAATGCAGGGAGTACTTGGGTCTGGGGCTCTTGGAGCGATTCGTGATGGTTGAGTAGGATGTTCTGGAAGGTCGAAGGATGGGAAGGATGAGTTAGGTCAGGATGTTTGTGGGAGGAAGGTGTACCCCGGGGTGCATAAGGAAGGAGGCATGAATGAGGAGGGGGTGGGGTGTGGGGATTGACAGGGGATGATAGACTGTGGGTGATGTTGTAGACGAAGTAAAAGGAAGACTAAAATCAATTGCTCATGCTCATATGCTAAGTACTAAGCAAAGTATCGTAGTAACTGGGTATGAGAATCAAAGGATAGTGTAGTAAACAAACCAACTCCATACATGCCATTGCCATCCTCTCCCTCCATAGACCTAACAATCCTGATACCAATTATCCAAGTCCATATTCTTAATCAACGTCGAAAACTGATTCGCGTCATCAAAGTCACAAGCATTATTCTTCCTCGCCCCCGTAACCTCAACCTCATTATTCGTATCATCCCCCTTCGGATACTCAATATGAAAAACAGGTTTGTTGCGCCTCACGAACGCCGCATACGTATCGCACTCATTGTACTGCGCACACTGCTCATTAACGCTCCACTGCATATTGCCAATAACGCGGGAAATAACAGCCCCGGCATTCTTCAACCCAATTGACAAACCGCGACTGTGTGCTTCGCGCGCAAGCCAGTTCATATAGTCAACTGTATCGTCCTCCGTCAGATCAAGTCCGTTCTGATTATCGTACCCGTCGACATTATCGGGGTCGACGCCGTCGCAGCCCTTTTCGCGCGCGACGTCAAGGCGCGCAGTCATGATGCGCCGAATCGCGTCGGAGCGAATGTCCACCCAGCTTTCGCCCTCCCATTCATCCAGGTTATCGCCGATATCACCCCGCGGGAAGTCGTCCGCGTCATCGCGCCAGTTCTCGTATGTGCCTGCGGAGAAGTAACAGATGACTTTGCGTCCATCACTCTGAAGTCCCTCAATCATGTCCTCGTCGTTATCGAAGAGGTCGATGTCGTAGACGTCCACGTCGACGTTCGTGTCGTTGAGGGCGTACCGGAGCACGATCTGCCAGGATGTTCCGACGGCAGGTTGCCAGATGTTGGTGTTGTTGCCCGTGCCGCCTTCATTGTTGTCGTTATCTTCGTCTTCGTCGTTGTTTAGGCCCAGACCGAGTCCTACTCCTAGACCGACGCCGAGCGCGATCAGGAAGAGGATGATTGAGGTGATGAGGAGAGCCTTTTTCTTGGCGGTCCAGGATTTCCAGCCGGTGGCTGGTTGGGTTTTGAGGGATTCCATCGTTGCGATTGTTCCGATGAGGGTGGTTCAGCAATGCGATGCGATGTGCTAAAGGGAAGAATCGCTTGCAAAAGCGCTGTAGATGGCGATGAGTGAGCGCAAAGGAAAGCGATGAAGTAAAAATAGACAAAAAGGAGAAGTACCGCAGTTTGTACAACTCCGGCGAGAAAAAGTTCTCTTCTCAGCTGAGATCGAGTCAAGTAGAGGGGTTCCTCAGTGGTAACAGTGGTAAGCAGGAGGGTCTGAGGCTATTCGTATCCACTTGGTGACAGTGAACCCTCAGCTCACCGACACCCCTAAGGTAGGCAGCAGCAATGTGAGATCAAAAAGTCGGCGACCCAAAGTGAGCACTGGAGATGAAAGAAAGGCAAGGCAAAGGCAAGTCAAAGCAAGTCAAAGCAAGTCAAAGCAAGTCAAAGCCAAACGCCCAAGGTCGCAGCAAGAGCCAGGGACTGGTCTCAGACAGCGTGCCACAAATCGAGGCTGAGCCACGGGCGCCAGAGCCAGAATCTCGATTCTCTGGAGCCTAATTAGCGCCGACAATTGCACCTTAGCTCCTGAGGCCAGGGTTTGAGTTCCGTGGAGGTCCGATTCATGAGGGAGGTAACGTGAAGATGGCAAGTTGCAGTTTGGTGGAAAGAGTAACAGCGGAGACTCTTGGTAAGTCAGACTGAGACTGCCCAGCACTCCGGCGTTTAGGTCGTGTCTGGTGATGAGCAGATTTTACAGCATCGCAGGGAGGTTCCAGAACGCGCCCAGGCTGAGCTAGTAAGTTAGCAACTAGCAAAGAGGGGCAGGGGTTTGCTTTGAGCCTTTGTTGAGCCTGGCCTGTGTGGCTGGGCTGCTTTAGGGCTGAAGTAAATTACACTCCTTGTACCACTGTTATTTACCACTTTTACAATGAGCGTATAAAACACCGTATAATACATTACAGGTGACAGGAAGCAAAAGTAAGCACAGCAAAGCAGGGCTTCTCTCACCACCCGCCGCCACCCGGCCTCGCCACTTGACACTTCCAAGTCCTCCAAGGCCAACTCACCACCAGTAGTCCCATCTAAGAGAATTAGTCTGTTAGGTACGAAACTCAGTCCCCACGCGCCTCAAAGTCAATGTCAAATCACACGCACGGACCACCCAAGACGGCCCTGACAGGCTAGCCAGCGTCCCCTGCTCGGCGCACCAGTAAAAGTCTTGGCTGCGTGAGGTTGAGACCTTCTCCTTGGCAACCCCAGTCCAGGCCTGGGAATTGCTTTGGAGGCTCACGCGGACAAAATTCGGCATTTGGGCGTAGTATGATGAGATGGGTTAATAATATTGAATACGAGCTGTGAGACATGTTATGCACCTATCCAGGATTTCAGCCATTGATGTTGGAAGTTGACGACTTACTTATTCTTTGTTGAGAAGTGCAAAATCTGAAATTGAGCCTGTGCTGTAGTGCAGAACTACTGGTCCAGGCCAGCCAGCGCACAATCTCTAGCATGCTTGCTTTTTTCGCTCCAAGTTGAGTGCTGACTGCCTTGTTGGAACAGGACTTGCCTTGCAGATTTGCAGCACGTTGCAATTGCGACTGCCAATCAATTTTTGCGAAGATATTGCTTCTGCTTGTTTACATACCTGGGTTGGATCAACTGTGGCTATGCTGTCACTATGACTGAATCCCCTATTCAAATCCCAGTCGCCAGCTCATCCTGCTATATCCCTGTAGTTTTTCCGTAGTCTAGATACTTGGCCCCGCCTCGCGGGGGACTACCTAGGTAGAGTTAAGAGTAGTGGTACTTTCCGCAAGGCCTAGCAAGATCTAGTCCCAAACGCCCGGACCGGCAAAATATACCTCATCTGCTTAGGCTACTGTACCTAATACTTAGTTCCTACCATCTAGGCTACCTCCGAAGCCCCCTATAGTACTAGCTACAATCCCATCGCCGGCATCGGCCACAAGAGCCGGAATTGCGCTCTGAAATGCCGGCGTTAGACACAATCCCAGAGTACGGGGCCGCTTAGGTCTAAGGTGAAGTTTCACGCGTGGCAGAATCAAATAGCGAAGTCTGAAAGAACCGAAGGATCGCTCTGAAGAAAATCGACATTGTAGCCGATCCATTGTGCCAGTCGCTGCTTTGCTAGAGGTACCTTATCTCCGCGCGGGTGGTTATGTCCGCACCTATCGGTCATCCGGGGGTAGATTCCTTTGTAAGGTAGGATTCGCATACGCCCGCTTCAGTAAACATAGCATAGGTGGTCGGTCAATATAAAAGCAATAATTGAACCTGTGCGCTGGCTGATGTAGATATGGATGTTGCGATGCGACGCCCGGATCTACTGTCTGGGCATGGACATACAGCTCAGGCATGTAGATTAATATTCTACTGGGTGAGGTTCTGAGCCTCACGATACTACGCAAGGAGGCTACAGTAATATATATTCTGCAGGGTTTACCTGGGCTGCTTTGATATAGAGCATGGATGGGTATGGTATAGATGCAGACTAGACGGGATCTATAGAGTAAGCCCGCCCGAGCTCTAACTAATTGCTGTACTTACGGGATAGCCGGTTTGGGTTGGGACTGCGAGGTGCAGGGGAGGCTGAAAAACTTGTTTGCAAGGACTCAGGTGATGCGAAGAGCTTGCACTATCAGGTAGTTGCAGCCCTACTGCCAGGAGAGTAGAGGCTGAATTGAATCCATCTCCGTCCCCAGGTGCATTGCAGCCTCAGGCACCAACCTCTTCCAGTTTGAAGCCTGGATCCAGTAACCTTTTTGATTGTTGACCTGGTCCCGACGAACGAAAGTTTATGCAATGGATAACTGGCACTGCCTGTGCATAATAAAGCATGTCCCTCTTCGTGCCGTCACCCGTCCACTCCGTATACCCTATACTCATCGAGTAACTCGCTCGCATATCGATCAAGGCAACTCGGTAGAGACGGGAGTAGAGGCTCGATCGCAATCAATCTAAATCCGCGCCCGCGGGATGATACTTGCCAATCTTGACCCGCGAATCGGTGCAGAGGAATCGACCATGCCATGCCATGCTTCTCGAAGTCGAGGCTCGCTCGCACTGCACTTGCGGGGCTCTGCTACAGTTTACACGGCAATAAATTAATATCAAAGCGCGCTAGAAAACTTCGGTCAACTTCATCTATTCGGGGTAGTAGAGCTGAATATCCTAGTTAAAGACGGGACGGTAGATGGCTAGCAAGCTGAGGGGCAGTGAGACATCCCATGTAGCCAAGACTATTATGCAGGGATGCACACGGGCAGGCCTGGATTCTCCTGGTTTCCTTGCATGGCGAGTTGAATATGATTGATTGACTGGATGAGTGGAAGAGATGGGATGAGGTCAGATTGAGTCAGTAGATGTTTAAAGCGAGTCAAGCTGTAAGGTAACCATTACATTGCATCGCATTGCATTGCTCCATTGTATAGTAGCTGCTATTATGCCTTTCCCTTCCCGCTTCCTGCGTTTTTTCCTCCTTTGCTTCCATTACAACTAAATATGTAAGGCCGACAAACGAAACGAAACGAAACGAAACTAGAAACATTAAGTACAGTACTAGCAATTAAGTGTATGCTGCGCTGGCAGCGCGTTATCCAACCGCTTTCTTTCGTGTGATTTTATTTTCGTTTTGATGATTGCTTCGCTTAAAATACAAGAATGATGCGTCGTGCGTTGTGCGGGCGTGGTGCATATGTACATGCATGCAGTCGATACCCTGTAAGGGCCCGTTGACAACCCGTCCCCTACAACGCAATCGGGCTCGAGAGCGAGAACGACACAGGCGAGCCAGAGAGCTCCGCCCAGACGGTGAAGGGGTCGCTGCCTAGCTGCTCGGTCGTGAAGCCCTGTGTGTTGGAGGGCGCAGACGGGAACGTGATGGGCACTGCGGCGCCGCAGGTGTTGCTGTCCGAGGTGAGGGTTACGCCTGTGATGGCGTTGTCGGCTAGCGTGTAGGCGAGCTGGTAGTTGCATTGGTCGCGAGTGTAGCGGGCCAGGAACTCAGCGGACATCTAGCTCAATTAGTAAGAGGATGGGATGGCTAATGAGGGGATGAGAAGGGAAATACCTCTTGGTGGGTGATTGTTACGATGGGCCAGTCGGCAAGACGGACGAACTCCTGGACGATGGTCTCAACCCACGCCTGGAAAATGGAGATTTGCGCGCTCTCGCCATTGACAGTGATGGGGTCGATGCCGACGCTGCGCAGGTTGGCCTGGTGGAACATGTAGGGGTCGCGGTGAAGACCGAACAAGTGGCGAATTGTCTCGGAGCGCTCGACTGCGAGGAGGTCCTGGAAGTCTCCGGCACCAGCAGAGGTGTCAATCCACTCCTGCGTCGTGCAGGCGGGGGTGTCGCAGTTGTAGTAGATGCGGGTGGCCCAGCGTGGGTTGACTTGAATACCGGCGAAGCCGTCAGTAGCGACGTTGGTAAAGTACGGCCACATGTCGTTCTGGGTGTTGAGAAGAGCAGGGCGAGTGTTGTCACCGACGCAGTTGGTGATACCATTGTCGGACCAGGCGCGGAGGGCATCACCATTGTGAAGACCAGTGATGGCTGGGGGGATGATACCGTTGGAGGTGAACCAGTTTGCGCCGGAGAAGCCGGTCTGCTGGAGCCAGGCCTGGTTGAAGGAGATCTCCTTGCTGATGTCGGCGTAGGTAGCGTTGTTCTGCTCCAAGTGGGTGAAGGTGTGCGAGATGTAGGCATACTCGTTGAGGTGGTCCTGGAACCAGATCAAGAGAGAGTCGGAGTTCAGGCAAGTGTTGGTCCAGACAAACTCGGTCGGAGAAGTGGGCCAGAGGTCAGTACCAGTACCAAGAGGCTTCTGGAACTCGAGCGCAGTGTCCGGGGGAGAGTCGTAATAGATACCACCACCACTGCAGGTGTCCTCACCAGAGGCCTCAACACCAGCCTCGATGTTGCCGTTACCATTGTGGCCGATCTCAACAAAGTACGTGCTGCCCGAGCTGAGCTTGGCGCGGATGGTTGGGAGCCACGAGGAGATACCGTTCATGTCAGCAGTGGAGATACGGAAGATATCGCCAGCGGGCTGGTAGATGTCCGTCTGCAAGAACATGTCGTCGATCTGGGTGTTGAGGTTGATGCGACGGTATCCAGCGTGGAGACCGCGAGTGATCCATGTAATCCATGCGTGCTGCAGGTAGTTGGATGTTTGACTCCAGACAGTATCGAAGCCGATGAAGAAGACCATTTGCTGGCGACCAGAGAAGTTGTTAATGACCGCAGCAGTGGTCTCGCCGGTGGTACCACCGCCAGCAGCAAAGGCAGCGATGCCCTTGGTGGTAGCAGTGTCACTGATTGAAGCAGGGTAGTGCCACAAGCCTTGAGTGCTGACGCCAGCGCCCGAGCCAGTCTTCAGACCAGAAGTCGGGAAGTCCTCAGTGTTGGTAAAGTAGATGTCTTGTTCGACACCATCCGCGCAGCAACCACTGCCGACAGCAGTCGCGCCAAAGTTGGGGCCAGGGAAGACATCGTACTGAACCATGCGCACACCGTAGGCGAGCTGGTAGGCGTACAACTGGTTCCATTGGTCAGTGGTCAAAGCGCTACGCCATTCATCGCTGCCATAGTCGTAGCTGACTTCGCCGGCAACAACGATACCGCCAAAGTTTCCACCGGACGTGGTGTTTAGAGTGGGAAGCTCAACACCAGCCTGAGGAACAAGCAGTGTGGTGAAGGGAATGCCGTAGCCATTGAGACCCGAAGAGGCAACAGAGGCTTGAGTGTCATCACGGGCGATAATAAGAATATTGGCAGCGAGCGTGCCAGTAGCAGCCGGAACAGCAGTTGTGCTTGTTGTAACCGACATACTGCTGGAGGGTATGACAGGGGTCGAAGTGGAAGACGACGAAGTGACAGAAGAAGTGACAGAAGAAGAGGGGATAACCGGAGTACTCGAAGTAGAAATACTTGTAGAGGTTGGAGGACTGGTGGAGCTGGACGTTGGCTCTGCAGGTCCAGTGGAAGTGCTGTCGGTGCTGGTTGGCTCTCCAGAGCTGGTGGAGGTACTGGGAGGATCGGTGGCGGTAGACTCAGCCGCAGAACTGGAGGTACTGATACTGGTAATCGTAGTGGAATCCGATGGATCAGAATCGGAACTAGATGACGAAACAGAGGTGGGGGAATCCGTGGGCGAGGGCACAGTGGTCAAAGTCGTGCCGGTCGTGGTAGTGAATGTAACAGACGGCGTGTCACTGGGCTCGGTGGTGGGCTCAGGATCGCCGGTCGCAGTACTGCTAACTGTCGGAACAGTAGTGGAATCTCCCGGAGGCAAAGTACTGGTGGTACTCGTAGTACTAGTGAAAGTACTGGTACTCGGGGGCGGCGTTCCAGATGGAGGCCAGGGGGAGATGACAGTAGGACGTCCGTCAGGCCATACCCCTCGGGGCGTGTCGCAGGTTAAAAGCCCAAAGAAACAGCCGATCTGGAGCACGAAAGTTGGAGCACCCGCAACCATGATTGTGAACTGGCCTCGTCAGGCACAGGCAAACGAGGGACTAGATTGAAACCAAACGAATGAAAAGGCAGTGGAGAAGTCAGACGCTGATCTGTTGGTGATCGCTGGCTCTGGTCAACATGCGAAGATGCATCCCCATGTAGGGCTATTTATGCTAGACCAGCTGCCTCTCCTTTTGCTCGTCTCACCATCGCACCGGATCCACTACGGCAATTTTTACCCTTGAACAACGTGAAAAAGCTCGGCTTGTTCACGGTGAATCTAATTTCGAGACATCAAAAGATTAGCTCGCGATGGAAGATGGGGCGATCAGGCGATGGAGCTCCGGAGAATTGAGGCCGTTAATTTTTAGTGACATGTTGGCATCGCGAGGAAGCAAGCATAAGCGAGGTATACGTTCCTTCGTCAGGTTCGAGCCCTGAGGGATTGGGACCTGTTCCCCTCTCATTTTAGCTGCAGTAGTTCGGTCACTCGGTGGCGCTCAGGGCAAGGGTGTCAATGGGCGATTGATGCCAGGAAACAAAGCCACGGCGCTATCTTGGATCAGGCAAACAACCCGTGAAGAGAGAGGAGTTTTTCAGAGGGGGAAGGAAGCTTGGGGGTGACAATCTTAATTTATTGAAAGAAGGCGCCAGGATTGGCATTGTGTGAGGGAAACGAGGCATTGTCTGCAATACTCGCCGAGCTCAGTGTGCAGGAGCAGAAGAAGCAAACAGAAGCAGCCACAATTATTGGGAGTGGTAAGATGTGTATTGCGTATTGTGTCAGAGTGTATGGTAATGTAACAATACACTTGTAACGTCAAGTATCGCAGATTTCAGTATTTTGAAACGACACCCGCACTGTCCCCTTTAGGACTAGTTCTGATCCTCTTTCTCTCCGCGGTCCATCACATCCTCCAGCTCCATCCTCCACTCTCACGTCCAATCTCAAAGAATCAAACTCGATCGACAATCTATCATCAGCCAATCGGGGTCTGCTCAAACCGGCCCACGCCCACGATGTTTCAAGCGCCATATACTCCCTGTAAACGGTCTGGCGTGGTCTGCTGGGAGGCGCACTGGACCATGCAGATTCCACGACATCCAGACAATCCTAGTTCGTGGCAACCTGCACTCCCCGATGACGAATGATGTTCTGCAATCTTGCGTCTGGCTCCTTCGTCCTGGTCATGGTCGGCCAAATTGCCTCCAGATGGCTGCCACGCTACTTAGCGAGTCTCTGCTGCGAGCTGTCCCCGTTCTGGCGCAGACTAGACGAACACATTTGCCTCGACATATTCCGTTTCTAAGGCCGAACCACCTTGGCACCGGTCCAGCCCAGAAACCTTTCCTCTATTTTTGTCATTATAGCCTCCGCCAGACTGACTCTGCGTGCATTGACTCCGTACCCGGTGGCTCCATTATCCATCCCCCGTCAGTCCATGGAAAAGCTCAAAGGGACTGATTGTTAGCTCCCACCGGATCAAATGACTTGAAAGAATTATCTTCTTTGAGGGGTCTGAGGCTGCTGCCACTTTATGAACTGTGGCGCTTGTCTTTTCTGGTCACGTCAACAAAGCTTTAACGCCTCTTCTCCATCGGTCCCCTTTTTTTGTTGTCTTCAGTCTTCACATCTCTACTCTGCTTACTTTGCCCAGAGACCGTTCGGGTTTCATCACACTTCTTCCTATATACCTGGCCGTTGTATATATTTTCCGGGAGTTGAAACAATGGTCGTCTCCTAAAAACGACTATCAATCTTTCGCCATCCGAGTCTTGAGGCCCCCTTATAGACGACTCGATTTCGGCTGTCCATGTCCTTCGTTCATTTTTCTCACGCTCATTCTTAAACTTAATATCTAATAATCATGACGAAGATTCTTCATGTTTCGCCCGTGGGGTGGGCTGAGATGAAGGATGACTGGTGGCAGTTTGTAAGTGTCGTCCTGCATCTGCAACTGCTTTGTACTAATGGGTACAGGTTTTGATTGGGATTATTCTGGGTAGCATTGCCATTGGCTTTTCATATCTTGTATATTCAACAGTATTACGATGCATAATTTATATCGAAGTAAGTCAGCTAAGTTCGCTGTCTGTTACTGACCTCGCTAACTCTTCCAACAGTCGCGCCAACGCCCTGAAAAGGTACCAGCCCGAGTATCTTCAAGGATCAATGACCTGTCAAACAGGCGCCTGAACAAGGCACCCCAACCGACAGGCCAAAAACCGTCATCAGTCGGTATCTACATGGGGAGCTTTGACGAGTACTTCACTTTCGACCAAGATCGCTTTCTGGCCGAATGGGATATGTTGATTGTCGACCCCTACCAGCCTGGAGTAGCCCGCGCCGTTGCATCTGCTACAGGCAAGCATGTCTTGGGCCGACTAGATTTTCAAGATGTTACCGCCAAGCAGGATGTGACCTTTGAAGTTATCGACAAAATCGACAAGGCTGTGAGTGAAGTGTTCGCGTCCTCAGGATTCACAGGTATCCTTTTTGCCAATTGGGAAGGAAAGCTTAGTTCCGAATGCTGGGCGCGTGTTCTTCAAGCCGTTCAACAATTGGGCCTGTCCATATATCTGGAGACTGCCCCTCCAGACTTCCTTTCTGACCGCAAGGTCCTGGAGAATCAAGCCATATCCGGATTGGTTATCCGTAACGCCAGCATACTTCCCAACGGCCAGAAGCGGGATTACTTCCAGCTCCAAAGCATGAAGTCAACCATCAAAGCCTTTGTATCTGAGGCGTGCATGCGGGACTTTGTGGTAGTGGCATGGGAAACTATCGACGACGATGCGGCTCTGTCTAATGCAGTGATTAGGAGGTCCCTGCAGTGGTGCAACTTCTACAGTGCGCTCCCTTGGATTGGTCGCAAGGCTGCTCTGGAGGACATGGCACTCAACACCAAGCTTCCAGAGCCCCTTTCTTCATTCGGGTGGCTGAAGGAACCTGAAATCATGAAAGCCCATGACAGTTGGCGAACCAATTCATCCATTGAAGACTCTGCGACAGACTCCAGCAACGACGGATGGAACAAGCTGCTGCCTTTCTTTCCTTCCCTGGAGGGGCTTTTTGCGTCCGCTGAATGGCATGAGGAGACAGACGAGGATCTTTCGGTTACTGTTCGTGACCCTCCCGACTGGGTATCACTGGCCAAATCCCAGAATAACCCGCTGTCTACCTCGATTGGAGGGGTTGAATACAAGCAATTCGGTTGTTTCCCTCTTGGTGCTGAAGCCAACGCAAGCTCTTTTGCCGAAGTCCTTAAATCCCAACAGCGATTGAAGTCTCTTGGATTACTTCACCCAGTTCCATTGTCCAAGGTCCAAAACCTCGGCCTACTCCTGAGGCAGTTCCACGATGGATTTGCGCTTCCTACGTGGGGTGCATCTGACCAGCTTACTGTTCACGTCAAAGAGTTGTCTAATATGGCTACCAATGAGCAACTTCGCGTGCATCTTGGGCTGGATTCTGGGTTCCGCAGAAACACTGACATCCGTTTCTGGTCTGTATACCAAATGGATTCAGACGGCATTGATATTTTTATCTCGAAGAACGTACAAGGTCTTGCTGGAACTATCCTTCACACGTACCTGTCAGCCAAGGGCTGCCCACGTCATGTATGTTTCGGGGCTGAGACGGCACTGGGAAAGTTCTCTAAAGATATTGTGGAGGATGCTGGCCTGCCGCGCCGCTTGATACAGGATATCGAGGCGCTGAGTCCAGAGGAGCGATTGCTCATCCTGCAGCACTTGTCCTTGACCGATGCGACCAGTGATTTGACAAAGTCTATTTGCGCGCAACTCGAAAAGCAGCTTTTGGAAGCGACATCCCTAGCACAACTCAAGCAAGTCAACACAGTCTCATATTTAGAAGGCACAGCGTCTGCTGAAACGCTCATTAACTCTCGCGTCAAGTGGTACAGGGAACAAAAGTCCAGCTATCCTTCGACTTCAATGTGTCTCGCTCTTTTCCGCGAAGTCGAGTCAACCTTCCCTCAAATCTTGAGGGAGTGCCGTGAAGCAGACCTTGTCCAGATAACGGAAGGCCTATGCCAGTTACTAGAAGATGGGCTGGTGAACGCCTATGCTGATATTATGGCACTCGCTTTGTTCTGTGTGGCTCGCAAAGGCGCTGTCGAGGAAATCTTCGAGGAAGTAACTGACCGAAACCCCTTGTTCAACGCGCATTCTGATCAGGCCGCTGCATTCGCCGAGTCATTTGCTCTTGGATCTCGCTGCGAGGCTTACTTTGACATCTCTCCCAGTGCCTTTGGCAAGTTGCTGTCAGAGCGATTCCGCAAGAAGTACTCTGATAAAGACCTTCCGAACTGGATCAACGGGGCCCCTGAGATGGCCACATCGTACGCTGGTGCGCAAATCGATGTCAACCCGGACGACAAAGTCAAGCCAATGCGCGGCTACCAGCGATTCACATTTCTCAGTGTCTTCGCGGTTCCAGCTTTGATTGATATCGTGCTTCTCACGATCATCGGGCGCGGTCTGTACCTTTCAGCTTTCATGACCTACGAGGAGCAGGAAAGTGCTACCACTGCTCTGATGATTTCACTTCTTCTATCCGGAGGTATCGGTACCTGGATTGCTTGCGGTGGACCGTACTACCTCATCTCCATGGCATTCGCGGCGACAAACATGTTCGTCTTCATTCGACTCATCGCTGGTCTCGCGTTCACTGTCGCTGGTGGTCTTATTGGGTTTGTCGCAGTTGCTGGTGTGAACGGCCCACGAGCAGGCATTGTCTTCTACCTCTACCTTGTTGCGCTCACCACCTACTTCTCCGGATTTGCCTGTCTTGCAAGTTTCAGCTACCCAGGGTCGACCTTCTTGTCTGGTCGTAAAGTCATCTTTGCATGCATTCCGATCTTATTCATCGGGCCAATCGTGACGACGTTTGCTGGCCATGACTCCGCGATCTATATTGCTGTCATCTACGTGTTCGTCGGTGCTCTTATCATGGGGCTGCGAAGCGTAGCTGCAAAGTGGGTTACATGGTACCAAAAGTTGAGGAGAACAGACGACACAGAGATCCGAAAATGGTACGTCGAAACATACGGTGAAGGAAGTGAGAAGGTGTTTGGCAACTTGAGCGACCCGGCTGTGTTGAAGCTATCCAGGGAGGCACTCCTCAGAGACGTCTCGAAGGAGTTAAACCGCTGGTTTTTCTCCAAGCATACTACCAAGAACAAGCTTGTCCTTGAACTTGCACGCGACTGGCAAGCTACAAACTTTCTTCTCGAATGGTACTGCCGATACGCAGATGTTCCCCGGCCGATTCCCTACAGTTCTGGCTGGAACACTCAGACCAAAGTCGCTTTGGAGTCGCTTCGAAGTGCTCAGCGAGGAATCCGGCTACACAACGCTTTTATTCACTGGCGTCAGTCAAGCCGGGAAATTGGCTGTGGTGTCCTCTACTTTGTCGTCGCTCTTCTGGACAAGTGGGTTGAGCTTCTCAGCGGTGGTCACCTCATCGGTCTTTCTGCGTCGTTGACATCGGCTTACCGAATGGCTGTTGGTTTCTCGTTGGCCTACTACCTCATCGGCGCCGTTTTGATTGACACAAAAGCTCAAGAGCTCCACTCCCTTGTCGGCAGCCATGAACCTGTGGCGTTAAAGACGGCCAAAGATATCCGAACCTCGCAGAAGCGAGACGTAAGATTTAAAAGAAAGATCTACTGGAAGACGCTCGGCAAGTTCCTCATGTGGCACTCCTGGGGTCTCGCCTTCACCGCGGCCTTGGTCTGGACGTTTCAATCCCAACTGCAGGCAATGATCATGTTCCTCGCGTACGTGGGCGCGTACACTGGTCTGCTTTGGTACCAGTACACCAAGATTTTCACAGGTCCTCATGCTTTGAAGCCTTTGTTGATCGGATCCGCTGTCGGCCTTCCTGTCGGAATCGCGCTCAAAGTCTGTCTCCCACACTTTATGTACTCTCAGGTTATCGGCCTTGGAGCTGCAACCTGGACTGTCGCCTTCCTCTCGCTCATCCCCGCGAAGATGGGCATGCCTAAGCGGGTGGACTCGCCGGTTGAGCTCGGAAGGACTTTCCATGCTTACACAGCACCATGGGATGATCCCGAATGGAGTCAGCAGGAACTGCAAACCTTCTACGAAAGCATTGCACTCATTCCCAATGAAGCTCGTCTGAAGCTTGAGCCCGCGGGCCACCCCGGATCTGAGGTCAAGCAAATGCTTCTTTCGCGTCGCAAAGAGACCAGGATTGAAGAGGCCTTCCCACATTCTCAAGAACTTGTTAAAACTGCTGTGAAAAGCTGGGAGACTGGCGAGGTTTCAGTGGAGCTCGTGCCCCTTGGCTCACTCGGCCCTGGTATCCATGCGCTCAGTTGCAGCACCAAGGGTCATCTGAAGATTGCAGTCGCTGTTGGAAGAGGTCTCAACCAACGTATCGACGTCAGCGCCAACTGCCAAGTCATTGCGGAAACTCTTCTCCACGCCGTTGCAGAGTCCATCCTCCAAATTCCCCATGAGCATGCGATACTTGCTGAGTCTCTTGTTTCTGCTGGTGTTACGGAAACCACTGCCCGACAGCTGCGTGATGAAGCCGACACGCCACTCGTGGTACGTTGGGCCAAGAAGGAACTTCTCCGACAACTGTGCTTGGGCTTCGAAGGCGACTTCCACTGGGAAAAGCTGCCAAAGGCTGTCCGTAAAGCGCTACTCGCTCGTTGCCTTGGTCAACGTTGTCAAATGTCCGAGAAGCACTACCAGTGGCTAGAGGAAAGCGTGTGCCAGCTTGACGCCAGGGATCTTGCTGTCCATGTTGCTCGCAGCAACCTAGCTGCCGCAGCGGTCGCAAGTATTCTGGATTATGCCACCTATGGAACAGGAGAGTCTGCAGTTGTCAAGGACTCGGAGACACCTGCATATATTCCATACCTGCCCAAGTCTCTCCCCACGATCGCATACTTCTTGGTCAAGCCCCTGTTCTCGCTTTACTACTTTATCGGCTCCGCCTTGAAGTTCATGGTTGTTGCCATGGTCGCCGATACAGAGTTCCAAAGAGAGTATAACCATGTCATGAGCTTCTATCCCGCTGTGATCCGGGTCCCCGCTACCTTTGCCTTGAGCTTGCTCTGGAAGTATGGCAAGCTTATGCAGGATTGGGGATTGACTTTCTTCCTCTTCCACGGTCGCCAGAACGTCAAGCAACTCTGGGACGAGACCAAAGGAATGACTATCAACATCAAAAAGAGCAGATACATTGTTCAAAGTCTCGACGGAACTTTCACGGCTTTCCGACACAACCAGCCCGATGGAGGCTTCAAGATCTACTATTACTCTGGAACTCCAAAGACAGAACCTCAAGGCACCAAGAGCCTCAGCTGTGTCAGCACATACTCCAAAGATCTTCTGCTTCTCATCCGCCAGGAATACAAGGGTGGCAACGTCTCGAACGAGTACCACTACGACTACCGCACCCCAACCAAGAAGACCCTCACACTCAAGTTGGCCGAGACAAAGATCCCCATGGGCCGTCGATGCGTTCGCGGGACGAATCATCTCGAAAGCGTGCAATATAACCGCAAGGGACTTATCGAGGCTGGTTCATACATGAAAGACGGCAATCTGATCCGCTTCAAGTACCACTACCGCAAGAACCCTCAATTCGGTGATGAGCTCCTCCGCGCTGAGTTTGCCCTGTCGCACATTACTTGTACTGTTTCTTGGTGTGCTCCTCCTCTCCGTCATCCCGAAAAGGTCGAGCGGTGGATTCCCCATGCAAAAGTCACCGAGGCGTCTTTTGTCCAGGGTCCGGACGTCTACGAGGCACGCTGGTTGTATGACCACAAGTTCCACCCGACCATCTTCACGACTTTGAACGGACAAAAGATCCAGACACCGCCGATGATCGAACACGACTATCTTGGAGTTCTGGCTAAGCCCCTCTTTACCAGTTTCGTGCGGGACAACCCTCTCTTCTACTGCGATAGCCTTAGCTCTAACATCTTCACCCGCATGTTCAGACTCACTACGAAGCGTTTTCCGGTCTCAACCTCTCGGGCTCGTTCCTTGATATGGAAGGCGTGGAAAGACCGACCCGACTTTGACGGTATCACTGTTCGCTGGATGGATGAGCGCCTTCTTCGAAGGGACAGAACACTGTCTCCATACTGGCGTAGCCGTGACTGGGGCGACCTTACCTCTGCGAAGAAATATCTAGAGTTGCGAGCCGACACCATTTCAGCCAGCGCAGACCTTGACGACAACATTTCCAGCTGGACGCCGCTGGCAGTCAAGGTCAGCGATCTGTTCAACTTCGGTCCTGGAGGTGACGCTGTGGTCAATACGCGGTCCAAGGACTTTGGCTCAGATACTGAAAAGTCTCTCCATGTTATGGCTGCTGATACCGGTACCTGGCCGAACGAGGGTGGTGGTGTCTCTGCCTGCCGTCGCGACATGATCAACTCCCTACGCACCATCAAGTGGCATATGATTTGTGAGTCGGCGAACGATTTCGGTGTGCCGAAGCATCAGACGGAGCAGAATATTCTCTCGCTCAAGGTGATTCCCCTGTGGGGAATGGACTTCCTGACGCCGACACACGGTTTGTTCAACAACAAGCTGGACTCGGAGGTGGAGAACGTGACATCTGCAAATGACATGGACATTAAAATGAACTTCATCCCCATCCTGACAGCGTTGGTCAAGGGTGCTCGTGCTGTTCATCTGTCAAAGGCGGACATTCGTCAGGCAACTCGGGCTTTGGTCAACCTGAACACTTTCTTCCAGGATTCGCGGCATTGGACACAGATCTGGAACAGCGACATTGTCAAGGAGAGCTGGCGCGACCTATGGCTTACACAAGAGATGCCCAACACTGTTCCATCTTCTGAATGGTTTAGTACTGACTTGCCAACACTCGGTACTCTTGATGTCGCGCTGGAGCTGTGGTTCCGCTACTTGTTCATCTTCTCGATTCCCATCCCAGATAAAATTCCAGCTGTTTTCCAAGCATCTCACCACAGCGTCAGTGCTTCCTATGGTGTTGTCTGCAAGATGAAGAGGAACTGCACGCTTCAGATTTGGGATCATGCTATTAGCTGGCGTGAAACTAACCTTTGTCTCTCGTCTGCTCTTTGCAAGCTCTCTCCGTTCGTTCGAAACGCGCTTCTTGGTCTGATGCGAGTCACGTCTGCGCTCACTCTGTACCACGCTGATATCATCTCCCCTTGCGCCGACTTCTTCAACCCAGGGTGGGAGGTTGAGATTGGAACGTGCCAGGGAACCATCGAGCACCGCAATGTCTTCCGCCGCAAGGTCGATCCTGTCGTTAACGGTATCACTGATATGCAAAAGTTTGCTCCGGTCAAGGAGATCAAGTCTGACCGGCCTACTGTTACCATGTTGTCGCACGTCTGGTACGCCAAGGACATCAAGACTGCCCTTCTTGCTGCAGACATCATAATTAATCAGTGGAAGTTTGACGACTACCATCTCGACATCTATGGCGCAGTCGACAAGGCTCCGACGTACTCAACGGAGTGTCAGGAGATTATCGCTTCGAAGGGTCTTAGAGGAAAGGTTACTCTTCGCGGTACAGCAGACCCTATGAAGGTTCTCGAAAGCACCTGGCTTTTCCTCAACTCGTCTCTCTCTGAGGGTCTGCCACTCGCGCTCGGTGAAGCAGCCCTGACCGGTGCTCCGGTTGTTTGCACAGACGTCGGTGCCTCGCTCCGTGTCCTTAGCGATCCAGATGACTTCTCCCGGTTCAGCGCCGTCGTTGCTCCCAATGACGCGCTTTCACTCGCCAGAGCACAGATATCCATGCTGGCTCTTCTTGGTGAATGGAGCGCGTACGCTGACGACACCGAACCAGCCCCCGTTCTCCCCTCAATGCCCACGCCCGAAGACGTCGCTAAGATCACCCAACGCATGTACGACAAGTCCGAACACCGCCGCAAGCTGGGAATGATGACTCGCAAAATCGTCCAAAAGTCCTTCAGCGGCGACCGCTACCTGCGCGAGCACGAGCAGATGCTCTGGATCGGCAAGTCCGCAAAGATGATGGCCTCTCGTGTTCCTGGAATCCACAACGAGCCCGCAGACATCGCAACAGCCATCCAGCAAACCCTCCCGATCGAAGAGGAAGTCATCACGATCCCCCGCAGCGCAGTCCACTCCTGGCGCTCCTCCGCTGCCTCCGGTATGTCAACGCTATACAGCACCTCCACCTCCAACCCATTCCTCCCCAACATCCACACGCAAGCGCACAGCACCCGACCAACCCACCTCCGCAACAACAGCAACAACACTACATACAGCTACTCAAACACCAACCCGTCCCCACCACCAAACCAAAACCGCCCGTCCTCGCTCTACTCCGCCTTCTCCAACGCATCCACAGACGCATCCTCCTTCCTCCCGCTCCCCAACTCCTCTACCCTCCCTGTCTTCGCGCCCCGCCACGCCCTCAGCCCCGCTACCGCTGCCACTGGCCCTACCAGTCCCAGCCGCCCTACACTCGGGCCAGACCGCCGCTCTTATTCGGGCGGCGGCAGGCTATCGCCTCGGTTTACGCGAGCCGGACATAAAGATCGCCGGTCGCGATCCGCAGCGAGTAGTCTTTCGACCGGTGGGCGTGAACAGCTCCGCGGGCTTCAGAGGGAAGATCTCCAGCAGTATCGCAATTCAGATGTTAGCACCATCATGAGAGAGGAGTTTTTCCAATCGAGCGTGTTTAGGGGGTTGGAGGGGCATGGTGGTGGGAATACCGGTGGGAGTGCGAGTAACTAAGTTTGCTTGCTTGTTTGCTTGTTTTCCAGGGCCTTGTCTTGTCTGTCATAATATAGATTTACTATGTATTTATTTTCTTGTTGTATTTTGTCTTGTCTTGTCCCCGAACCAGAGGTTTCTTTTGCTTTTGAGCGACTTTGTTTGGCTGGTCTTAGCGATGGCTGGTTCAACCTGTACAGAAAAAACGTGTTTATTTTGTAATTGAATAATTATCACGCTTCATACTTCAGTCTCTAGACCGTGCTCTATATATAGTTGCTCGGTAAGGTTCCGGCCCGCTGAGTTTCCGTCCTTGCCTTATGCGAATACAACTGGATTGGGGTCGCTCCTGCCATTTGTCGTTTGTTTACTTTTACCAGTCGCACCTTTCCAGTAACAACTCTCAATCTCAATGTGTCAAACAATGAAGGAGCCACCCACGGCAGGAGCAGGATCGCGCCTTCCTCACAAACACCAACCAGCCTCACTCTGTAAAGGGACTTAAGCCTCCAGCTCTTGAATCTTGACACTCTCAGCCCAAAGCCTGATTCCAACAACATTATCATCTTGGCACGAGCTTATCACTCAATAACCGCGGGGGCACACGATCGCTCCGGGGAGTTGACCGATGCGTCCAATCCCCAAAATGGCATGCCGAAGCGCACGGGTCACGGGACTTTGGGAGCTACAGACCACGCGAGTGGCTCCGGTTACCGCAATAGTCACGGGTGCTTGTCTCCGGTCTGCAGTTAGTGCAGACCCGCATGCGCTGTGACCAGGCGATGCATTACACCTCTTCTTCATTTGCCCACGTTGATTTTCTTCAGAATGGCTACCTGAGATGAAAAAGTATCGGATCATGGCGGACTCGACTTCTGCTTCTGCTGCGGCGTTGAGCGGCACAGCGACCGGTACCGGCGACGGCAACGACAACAATGATACCGGCGACGCTTGCACATCGACGAAGTTCACGCGATGCAGGACGGGTTGTCTACGGTGTCGGAAGCGGAGGAGAAAATGTGAGTCTGTCATTCTCTTATTTTTACATTTGCAACCGGTGGTCTAACCCTTGTTTTCTTGGGAAGGTGACGAGCGCAAACCGCGGTGCCAGAACTGTATCGACAAGAACTTTGACTGCAATTATGGCTTGCAGGTGACATTTCTTGCGAAGAATTCGATTACCGTTACAGCGAACGAGATCCACTCGCCCAAGGTGGAGAGGGCTTTGAGTGGGAGTAATAGGAAATTTCAGGTGAGTGGCCAAATAACGTTGCTTTGATGAACGCGAAGAGTTAGTGGCGCAAAAGGTACTGACTATATCCCTTCATGCATAGTTTGTCAATGAGGATCCTCTATCGATCAATAACCTTGTCGACTCCTTTCCGGATGAACCTCAGCCATTGTCTACTACATCCTCCGGTTCAGGCACAGCTTTACCTACGTCTCCTGCGCCCATACCGCCGAAGGAAGAGAATGACTTGCGATACTCCATATCTGACCCCGTTTCGAGTCGAGAAAGAGATGACGGATATGTTGCCCGCAACACTTTGGTGGAAAACAGAGGTCCTGAAGATATATTGCCTGAGCCTTATAGCCGCGCGACGTTCGCGCCCTGGGAACCCGCTCATCGCAGCTACAACGAGGAGCATACAAATAATTCGACGCAAGAAACGAGTGCAATTACTGTCAGTCAATCTATCAGACCAGCCTCCTTCAGCGCAAAAGATGAGTTCGCTGTACGGGGTCTTCTAGCGCTAGGCACACAGCCTGGTCTTGGGCCTGGCGTTGATTATGTTTCGAGCCCAGTACAGAATGCAGACCAGCCCGGAGCAGGCATTGAACAGGGGACACCTTTCGCCCCAGACACTCCTAATCGAATACCTAGCTTTCTCGACGGGTTGCTTGGGGTGTCTACGCCAACTGCTCAGCTCCCATTTGACCTGGATGCTGGTAATGGCAACTTACACAACTCGGTCTCTGACCCGAAGTCTGAGACATGGAAAATGAGACTTCTACAGCATTATCGATATAATGTTGCGCCGTGGGTATGTTCTCTTGTGCCGAATGCCTCTCAGGCCAGCCGAAAACCTTAGATCTAGATATACTGATTCTATTTGAACATAAAGCTAGATATCCACGATCTATCGCACGCGTTTGGAATAGCAGCCCTGCAGACTGCCGTGGAATCGTCTTCGGGGCGACTGCTTCCCAGTCTCCTGGCTCTCTCGGAGGCATGCCTCCGGACGCGGCGGGAACATGGCTATGCTCACAAGAATGATAATGAATATCAAACGGTCCGTTTCGAGGACAAAGCTCCCTACTCTGGACACCAGCACTCGGAGAGCTTCAGCTCCGGTCTAGAGTCGAGCATCGGTCAGAGTCTAACGGAAGTCCTGCTACTGCGGTGCTTTGAGGAGTTGAAGGGCCTTGTTTCAGATGTTGCAGGGACCTGGGCGGGCAAATCGAATGCTTTTCATGTATACGAGATGCTGCGCCCCTTGATTGATCAAGTCTTGGGGCTGGGGATGGAGTCCGCGCTCTACTGGATGTTTCTGCGGATGGGTATGTTCATCTTCCCATGATTTTAGCGCATCTTGAAGACAATGTACGGTGCTCTAACAAGGTAGACAGACATAGGTCAAGCCCTAGCGAACAATGCTCCTATCCGAATTCCGCTCCCTTCATACCCAATTCCGAGCATCGCCCTCCTTTGTCAGACAGAAAATACACCGCAACGAGTCGGTCATTGCGCCCAAGTCCTTCTCTGGCTTTGCACAAAAGCTCTCAATGAATATCACCGAGATTCAAAATCCGGTTCCCACCACTTACAAGAGATTGGAACAAATAGCTGGCTTGACATATTCAAAGAGCTAAACCAATGGCACTATCTGCGCCCGCAGGAATTCCAACCGATGGTTGAGGTGAGCAACGATGGCAGCGAAGACCTGAGCCTCAATGCGGGAAGCGAGTTTCCTCTGCTTCTGTTCACGAATGGTGCCGGAGCGCTGTGCAATCAGCTATACCATACCGCGATGCTATTCATGCTTGATTGTAAACCCCGGACGACCCCGCTGTTGAACCTGAACCACTCCCACCACTCGCCAAGTGCGGCTTTATCGCCATTGTGGCACGCGCAGCGAATCTGCGGCATTGCATTGAACAATGATCGTCGCGAGTGTTGGGATCCCTGTTTACTGGCCTCGTTCCTTGTCGCAGCGAAGCATATGACGCACGAGTCTCAGCAAGTTGAGATCATCCGCGGCTTTGACCGCATCGAAGCGTTGACGGGGTGGAGTGTAGGCGAATATCTGACGCAGCTGCGCGAAGAATGGTCTTTCCTCGACGGTGTCTGATCATCCAACAAGGACCTGGTGCTGGGTCTGATCAATTGAGGTTGAGAAATGTTGGTTCATCGTCGTCTCGCGACGACTACTGACACTGTACCCCCACGCGACCTCCAGGTCTCGAATTCGCCAACAAGCACCCCAGCCGGTCTCAGCCTCTATGTCGCGAATGATCTTTACAATCTGCTCGTGCTCCGATGCGTGACTGAACAGTCTTCCTGCAATCCAGAGCGGCTGGATCGCGTTATTCAGACAACCCTGGTGCTTATTACTTGTTGAAATACCGCAGATACGGCGCGCATGCCACAGAAGAGACAATGTTGGCGACCGCGGCATTCGTAGTCCCTTGGGCTTCATTTTGAGCAACAGTATGCAGGCTGTGTGATACAGCTGATTTGAGGAGATAGCCGCCCAGTGCACGAAGAGAATATGCGGGAATGGCTTACGTGTAATTGTCTGAATAGGAATGAGCTCGAGTGGTCGCTCAGATAGCCATGTCTGAAGTTCTCCCCAGAGCGATGTCCATCGAGACGCAAAAACCTCCGGCGTACAGCCATTGTCTTCACCGAGTTCAACAAACTTTGTACGGTCGGCAACAAGTTCGGTTGCTTTGACGGAGAGGTATACTGCGTAGTTCGCATGCATATCAGGGGACCGTGCATCCTTGAATAGCCGATGAGCATCCTCTTCTCGACACCCCATCGGAAGCCACTTGGAGGGATGCAGCACCGTCGTTCTCGTTCCGTCTGATATCAGCGCGCCGCACAGATCTATACGCATCGTTAGCGGTCTTCAACCATGTCAATCATCTCACAGACGAAAGCTCACCCATCCTAGCATAGCACCAGAAGACAGCCTGCAGCAAGCCTCCACAGAATCCATGGATTCCACTCGCCTCGAACAACGCCGCACAGCCCTCAAGATGGCGGTGCCAATCTTGCGCTCTTGCAGACATCATCTCCAAGCAGCAGAGCACGACGCAAGCCGCCACAATCTTTGGATCCCGTACCTGGATCAGGGGACCCAAAAGGCGGATCGCCTCCTGATAGAGCTCAAGGCTATCGTACCAATCTTGAATCCCTGATTTCCGTTCCATTTGCCGTGCAGATATGGCGAGGATAGCGTACAATAAAGGTGGAAAGGAATGCGACAGAGCAGGGAGCTGTTGGCGAAACGTGCAATCGGTGTCGAACATGTCAAGCTTTGGAATAGATCATTAGCATTAGATATAGGAGGCGAAGGGGAGATACCCTACCCAAGGTGCGACCTCCGCGACATAATTTTTTAGATACTCAATCCTCCGCCGGCTTGTAAGCGGAGACTTTGGTCCAATGTCCCTCCTTCTCCGTTGATCATGATACCGCCTGCCCAGGGCATTCGACGTTGGCGCAGCCGGCGATGCATCAGACGCCGTAGTTGAGGGCAACCCCCATTCGTATTCTCTATCCCTCTTCCCCGCCTCGGGGCTACTCGTGCGGGTGGGCGCGGCCGAGTTCGCAAGCGTGAAAAGAATAGCACGCAGCTCTTCCTGCGACGCCAGGAAACCCGGATCCTGCGCGAAGCCATCTTGCATCTGATACCAGCTACCCGATCCAGGTGAAGAGTATTGGAAGGGGTCCGATGCTGGGTTATGAGTATCTGCTAGTCTTGCGGATGCGGCCGTGTGTGGTGCGGGGTTTGGAGATGCGGCATAGGGTGTCGTTATTGCTGCTATGTCGGGATACCTTGGTGTCGCAGGATACTCATGACCGTGACTGTTGCGCCGTCTTCCTGAAGCTGCGTCATTGTCTGCATCTCGTTGTGGTGGGGGGTCGGTGGCGGTTGCAGTTGCAGTTGTAGGTACGGTCGGCGTTGGAGTCTCGGTCGGGCGCGCGTGGTCAAAGGACGATGACGAGTGAGCATCGCTATCGAGCCGAGGACGTTTCAAAGGCGGTTCGGCGCCGTACATTTTCCCTCTGACGTCTGTCGCTGGAAGCTCAGACCATTGCAAAACACGCTGCAGATGCCAAACGGAAGGAGTAATGACAGGCACAGCGGTGAGAAACGTCAATCGAGCAGCCGCCGGCTAAATTGCCCAAAGCGTCAAGAGATCGCTGCACTCGGAGAACTGCCGAGGCACAAGGCACTGGACAGCCATTCACTGATCCCTCCTGAATCCTGAATCAGGCCCTCATGGTAGCCAAACTCCAAGGGTTTCAATGTGAATCAGGATTCAAGGAGAATGTCCGCGGTGGGCGGTAACGGGCATCATCTGACCAGCGCAAACCCAAACGCTGGTTGGTCGAATTCCCCCAAGCTCTTCATCTCCCCCGCGCTGAGTGGTGGGGTAAGGCATTTCCGGCTGGGGCAACAGTGGCTGACTGGCTGTACCGGTGGTTGACTTCGTGTTCCTGGTGTTTAACTGGTGAATACGACACAGTGATCACCACTCCAGTGGCACTCCAATGGCGCTCCTCCCCGACTGCTCGTCTGTAGTCCAATCAACGCTTTAGCCATGACTCGGACATGGTACGATCCCCAGGTTTTGCCGGCTGATCTGGGGAGATTTGAGGAAGTCCCTGGCTCAAGATGCCGGATTCGGTGACGATATCTGGGGAAGTCGCACGCTGGTCGCTTTGCCGTTGCACCCTGGACGTCATTCACTTTCCAATTTTCCAATTTCCAAGGTGCGGCGCGATGAGAAGCGGCGCAGGGGCGCCCTGTGGCTCTGTCCATCCATCCGTTACTTTGTATAAATACTGAGTTCCCCGTCGCTCCACTTCGTTGACTCAGTAGCATCGCCATCTCCCCAGATTCTTCTGAGTCCCCGCGCTCAATCTCTATTCTCCACACAATGGTGCAAATCAACATGTTCGGTACGGGACGTTCGCTCCAGGCCGCTATCTGGACGGCGTGCGGCATGGCGTTTATTCTTTTCGGTATGTCTTCGCCATCCATCCACATCCAGCCATCCACAAACAACTGCAGAACTAACAATGCATGCCAGGTTACGACCAAGGCGTCTTCTCCGGCATCGTCGAGAACGAGAACTTCCTCGACCACATGGGTCACCCGGGCGACAGTCTAATGGGCATCATCGTCTCAATCTACAACTTGGGCTGTTTCACAGGATGCATAATCAACTTCATGGTCGCTGATAAGCTTGGTCGTCGGCGCGCGATGTGGGTTGCTATGGTTTGGGTTATTGTATGACAGCCTGCGTCATGCGTGATGCTTTTTTTCTCCTTGCGTCGTGCACATTTTTCGCTAACGGGTGCTTTTCTTGTTTCAGATTGGTGCAACGCTGCAAACTTCCGCGTATAGCGTGCCGCATATGATGGTTGGCCGGTTTGTTGCTGGTATTGGGACTGGCATTGAGACGTCGACTGTGCCCATGTGGCAGGCTGAGCTTTGTGAGGCGTCCAAGCGCGGGAAGTTGGTTTGTAGCGAGCCTTTGCTTGTTGGTGTGGGTATTGTTATCAGGTATGTCATTCGAAATAATTGGTTGAATGTGATGTGCAGTGTCCCTAACGTGCTGCAGTTACTTCTTCGACTATGGCATGAGCTTCGTCGGTGGGCAGATTGCTTGGAGATTGCCCATTGCTTGCCAAATGCTGTTTGCTTTTGTAAGTTTTTGCTAAGCAAATCATCCCCACTGGGCTATACTTACCTTTCTTAGCTCGTTATCATCCTTGTCTTCGGTGTCCCTGAGTCCCCGCGATACTGCTACCAAAAAGGACGCAACGAGGAAGCTTTGCAGATTCTGAGCGACGTCTACGGTGTGCCAAAGAACGACCCCAAGATCCAGACCGAGCAATCTGAGATTCTTGATGCTCTTGCTGTTGAGCTCAAGAACGGCGAGTACAAGTGGAGGAATATCCTTAAGCCCGATCAGGTTTCTACGGGACGACGAGTGTATGTTTTCAGCTGGTCCTTGGTAACGAATTTGCGCAGACCCAGCTAACATGCCCATAGTCTTCTCGGTTACGGCATGCAGTTTATGAACCAGGTTGGTGGTATCAACCTCATCGTGTACGCTCTTTGCTCTCTTGCCCTGGTGCTATTCAACCACTGACAAGTCTACTCCAGCTACTTCATTCCCACGGTCCTCCACGACAACGTCGGTTTAACCCAGAACCTCTCCATGATCATCGGCGGATGCGTCCAGATCATGTTCGTGCTCGGTAGTTTCTTCCCGACATTCTTCGTTGATCGAGTCGGTCGCCGCGCGCCTATGATATGGGGATCGCTCACGCTTGGGTTCTGCATGATGATGGTGTCTATCCTGCTTAGCTTTAAGGGTACGGCGATTGAGGAGTCTACCTCCTCGGCTTCGGTCGCCTTCTTCTTCATCTACATGTTTGCCTTTGGCGCTTCGGTGAACTGTATTCCTTGGGTGTACGTGCCAGAGATTTTGCCCCTCCATGCGCGCGCAAAGGGAACGGCTGTCGGTGTCTCGTCGAACTGGATTTGGGTAAGTGAACTTCAGCGAAAGTTACCTTGGAAGATAGTTCTAACGGCAACATAGAACTTCTTCGTTGTCATGATCACGCCCGTCATCATCAACCGTCTTCAGTGGAAGGCATATCTCATCTTCATGTGCACCAACATTGCCTTTGTTCCGCTCGTGTACTTCTGCTACCCAGAGACGGCGAATCTCACCCTCGAGGAGATCGACTACCTTTTCACAAACAAAGAGCAAGGCGCTGTCAAACTCTCAAAGACCCTGCACAAGGAGCGAAAGAAGTATGGACACACTCGTCGGCTTACAGCCGATGCGGGCGGCGTCTTGGGATCAAGCGAGAAGAGCGATGAGTTTGCTGAGAAGTCGGCAACCGATGAACACGTTGAGAGGGTGTAAAGGGTGCTGGTGAATGAAAGGATTCTGGGTCGACCTTCCTTCTGCTAGATACTGGTCACTGAATCTGTCCTAGTCGGAAACCCTCCGTGAGGGACCTCGGGCTCTGCTTTGTTGTCAGTTCTTTAGCCGTCGGCAAGCTGGTCTGCCGAGAACTGTGACACCGATGGATTAAACGGACCCATGTGCAACATCATTCAAAGAGATATGAATTAATGAGCTAGATGAGCATGGCAGTTTCGCCGCGTCACCCCTTGTCATTGTCGTATCCGCGTATCGTCGTAGCCGAAGTACAAATGAAAGAGGGGTGAATAACAATGCGACGATTATTGATGACGGGCGATCAGCTCATCAAAGGAGTAAGTTAGCTCGATGACGGAGTTGTTTGGCAGAGTATGCGAGTCATCAATCTGTTAGCCCGGGTTTCTTTGAGGAATGTTGAGTCAATGAAGTCGCCAGGGTAAAGAAATTAGTTAGATTGCGCGAGGAAGGAGTGTCAGGTTGCAACTCTTCATGAATCGCAAGGGCTCTGGGAGACCATGGTCAGACAAGGCTGATATGCTTTATTCGGAAGGAGCTTGTTTCAAGTGCCTGCCACATCACAAGTCCTGAGTCGTGAGTCGTACCCCAGCCGTGTTCATCTTCTACTAGTAAGGAATACGTCTTTCCTAGAACAGAGTAAGCAGGATGAAGTGCTGCTGTCTGACTGGAGTCTTGAGTTCGAACTCCAGCAGATGGGTCCATTTTCCGCGCGTATGACCTTTGTTGGCACAAGCGGTGTGGTGGGAACCTGGAACCTGGAACAGATGGAAATTAACTCCATAGTCGGCTCGCCCCAAGAGTATAGTGACCTTCATCGAGATTCACTCGGTTTTAATTCTCATTGAATAATCGTAGATCGGGCCTCTGATCCAAAGAAGTCTGGGCCATGGATGGTTGATCGCACAATATCAACCGTGCCACCTTTCCTGATCCGGGGAGACGGGTCGAAAGATAAAAAGCAAATTAATCAACGAAGAAATGTAAAATAAAGAAGGCCCGTTGGCTGATCGCACTGGAGGAAGGGCTGTTCGATACTCGAGATTGTCATGATTTGACGGGAAATGGTAGCAGACCCGAAAATTCGACCTGTCACATTCCAAATAGATGGGTATCAAATCTAGGCAGTAGTGTCCTTCCTTTTATGATGATGAATCCAGGCGACTGACGCGAGCCGGCTAGCGTGAGGAACGGGTCTTTGTCGCTTGGATTTGCGCGGGCCGATTTGGAATTCGCAAGATCAGCTTTGGGAGAGCTGTAAGTATGGCGCTGTTTTTAGGTGTCAGATCGCCTCGTATATCGCGTCTCTGTATGCAAGCCGCAGCAGGGATTGTGTGAGTTAAGTCGGAACCGATCGGGAAAAACAATATGTTCTGCATTCTTCGAGTGTCAGTGTGCATGCATCATCGCCTAAGCTCGTTGGGAAAGAGATGGCTTAATGCCGAGTCCACAGGAGCTAGCCAGCTCCACAGTCTTGATGTATCGATTTTCAGCCCACAGTGCGCCTTGTCGGCCTGCGCGACAAATGTCCATGCATCACGCTCCAAGAGCCAAAGCCAAGACCTGAGAAATAAACCGATCGACACCTTGGTCAGTTGGTGGGGCCATCCGGGAATCAACTGGATTGCTGGACACTTACCCCGGACCTGGATAGAGTTCAGCAGCTTCACTAGCCGGGCCACTGCTCAACTTGAGACCCGTGCTGCATGCAGGATGCCAGGATTGCTCAAGCGTGGAGACTGGAGACACGGCACCAGGGTCTACTCGAGATGGAAACATTTCATTCACAACTGAAGCTGAAGATTTGACATGCGGCATGCCTCGAATAGCAGCTCACAGGCGACTGGTATGTGATCGACGGCGAAGGATACTCCGCGAAAGTGCATACTAGAATCCATTATTTGAGTCCGATGGATACACCGGTCATTCCATGGGAAAGCTGTGATGGCGCCTTGCAGGAACTGCTGAGGAGAACTTAAGTATTCACAGTAAAAAGGCACCGAAAAGAGTATAGTTTTGTTTCGAGTGTCTCCGAGGGGTCGGAACCCCAAAATTAATATGCAGATGGTTCGACGCAGGATTGAACACCCAAAAAGAAGCTCCAGGGATATACCATGCCCATGGCACAGGGTTGATAGGATAATCCGACAGTAGCGCCCCTGAGCAAGCCATCCCCTGCAGTCTGTCAATATCGATAGGCTGATCGCACCTTGTAAGTAAAGTGCGTGCTAACCGAGGTCGACACATTTCTTGATTTCATCGCATAGCTTACCGTTTAATTGGGTGCGATGTGTATGGTGATGGGTATGCTAGCATGATCGCTGGGCACGAAGTAGTGCGAGGGAGAGTATTCAACGCCGGGGCCACAAACTGTGACAGGAGGGCACATGGGGCCAATGAAGCGCTAGTATCCGCCAGATCCATAGACCGGCAGTTTCCTGCGACTCGCCTATACATCATTAGTTGGTTATCACAAGATTAGAATGATTTGTGTTTCACTCTGTACAGTACCGGTGAGCCACTGGAATGGGATAGATCGTTCGACCTGACCACTGCGGAAACCAGTCACATATCTGTGGATGACGATTCAATTCACATTTTGACTGTCCCATAAACGGTTTCCAAGGTATGTGCGCCACCGTTGACTGTCAAATCAGCGATCCCGTTACTATTTTTGCGTAAGGTAGTTTTGCTTTTCCGAGGAGCATCACTTTTCGGAGCCCCGAAGGTTTAGGAGGCGGCACACATATCTACTGTAATATCACGCTCGCGCTCAAGTCTTGACCCACTCGCCCTGTTCAGAAATAGATGCAAGTCATCATGGACGGGAAGATCCGAACAATCCGAAGAAATCCTGCCGCTGACATGATATGTCTGATAGCTAGGGGGTTCGAGGGCTGGAGGGGGGGGAAGGCGGAGGGGTCGACATGCGATTGTTCTTTGGATGTATTGACTGCAGTTAACTTGTCACTCCAATCGATCGGTCCAAGCTAATTTGAAGATCTCCCGGGGCCACCGCGAAGGATTTGCCTGCGTTCAATGCATTCCCACTCCGGCCCCAGGTTATTCGACCAGAGGCTGAACTATATAAGGAAGGGGCACCTTGAAAGATTAGGCTCCGCAACTGATTCGTGTTCCAAAGTTCTTGGATTTCAACCTTCAATAATCCCGGTCGCGATACCTTCACCATGTTCGAACACCCTGCCGTCGATCAGCACTCTTCTCGAGATGCCACTCAAAAGACACATTGCGTGGACTCCATGAAGCCATCAAATTATACGGAAACCGCCGACACAATGACTGTAGGTCGACAATTCATGTATATTGTCATCGAACCTCGCTGATCATATTCTCGTTGCCAGATGCCTGGTGTCCGGTGTCCAAAGTGCCAAAGGTCCGGGAAGGAGGTTTGGGTCATTCCAGGGAAATATTGTCATGTATGCGGAACTCCTTGCTGAGAGAGAGCAGTTCCAGGTATGGCAGTCAGCACCTATCGAATTGAAGTCTCAGCATTCAAAACTGACAAATACTTACAGATTTTTGACAGAGCACAAAGCTCTCACCTGGAATGAAAGCCCCGTTCCTCGATGAGAAGCACTCGAAGCTCCAACACAATCGCTTCGAGGCACAGGCAGCGCAGCGTCCTTCGCATTCCTCGCGTACGCTCGACTTGGGGGAAAGTCAGCCAGCAAATAGCGATCAACGAACGTCGCGCTCGTCGCATCGAGAAAGGGTTCTCCACCACTGGCGACCATTTAGGGAAGAAACGCACGATACAGCACAAACATTGTTCTGGTGCAGTTGGGACAAAAACAATCGGTCATTGGGTTTTTTGAGGTCATCTGGGTCATTGGGTCATCGGAGACGGCAGGTCAATGTACCTAAAATACAGACAAAGTCCAGGTATTCGGCATCTGGCAGATAATAAGTAAATTCGTTCGGCTCACGTAAGAAGATCCAGGAAGGTCAGGAACAGACTCGGAGAGATGAATTCCTTGCACTCTATACGGCAACTCTAAGCTCACGATCACGCCTTCCTAGTTGGGATAGCTGGCTCAGATCCGCCACGTGATGTCCGTCTATCCTTGTCCCTGAGTGACGTCACGGGTTTCTGTCCCCGCCTTCTTTGTAATCGAAGACATCAGACAGGCACACGGCCAGTTCTGTTGTATTTCTTTCTCTTCGAACCAGAAGAACCTTATACACCTCTAGTATAATGGCGGAAACATATACAATCGGCTCCCGTGGCGAGTGTGAATGCCTCGTCAAGGACTGGGGATTCAAGCATGTCTTCACTTGGGCTGATGGAAGGTAAGCACAGATCTGGTTCGAGATGTCATCCTATTTTGATAAGTAGGAAGGCGCATGGAAATCATGGCATAGATGATCAGCGTGTTAATGAATGGTATAGCAACGCGTACTATCCTCCCCATACCCATGGAGGTCTGACAACACATCTCATCCGTCGGGGAACGTTGACGATCACCTATCCTGACGATAATAAGAAGCTGTACAATGGCGAAGTCAGGAAGGAGACATTCCGGACAGGTGCGAGGGTGGATGTACCGGCTGGTAAGCGGCATGAGGTATGGATTGGAGATGAAGGTTGTGAGTACGTGATTGGAGAATAAGCGTTTGCTGTTTTCTAGCGGCTTGGAGTCAATTCATCAATTGATTTGTTCTATCGTTTCATATGTATCATATCGTGTATACCAGCATCTATTATCTCAATAGCGAGCATCCTTCTAGCGGTGGCCTCCTGTACATCTATGGCATAAACGAAGGAAAGTAAATTTGGAAAGTTTAAGAGCACCGGGATAGAAACGCTCAAAACTTCTCTTCCGACATCCAGTGTCGGTCATTTAGTATGTGAATCGGAAGTCGAGTCTAGAGAAACAATTAGCCAGCGCTCCAGAGGCCTGTGTAAGAGAATCGCCATACCGTTTGTTCCCCTTGTCAGCGTTAGCGGCAAGGTATGCTGTCCTTTCCTCACTTGACATTTTGTCCCAGATCTCTGCACGTTTCCTATGGCGAAGATTAGCATCTGAACGTGCATGAAAGCGAAAAAGGTCATGCATACTTGTTGCGCCAGACATAGTAGTACCTAGATCCGATGAAGAGAGCCAGACTCCAAGCAGCCAGCGCGATGAGAACACGGTTTCCGACCCGATAGTGCGGCTTGTCATCTTCACGGTAGATCTAATATAAAGGTCAGAAATAAGATCTTCTATAAAATACGCAAAATGCAAGACTGTATGTACTTACGTTGTTACCAATAATGTTGGAAACCTGGACCATCATGTTATATATCGCACTAGCAACCGTTCTTGTTGATACCGAACCGGCGTTCCTAGAGGTCATGGCGACAATGATAGCATGCACGTAAGGAGCGCCAATGAGAATCACGTTAAGAATCCACAGCGCCCATGAGCTGGTACCATCCGGAAGAACGGCAAGTGCAATAAGCGGCACCAAGCACCAGATTTCAGCACCGATACCGAGAAGGAGTCGGATGTTCCACCGCTCGGAGACCCACGTCCAGACGAGAAGATTGACGATGAACAGAGCGTAGGCCGGAATAGTCATCAAGTTGACCTGGAAGGTGTTGTAGCCTAGCGACTTTAGCTGAATCGAGATATAACTCGTTGCGGGAGTGTTGGGAATCATCCAGGTCAATCCGAGCAAGTAGATAGGCCACATGTCGTAGTCCCAGAGAGCATGCCACAACATCTTGGGAGTGACTGCTTGACGGTTGTGCATCGTTCCTTTGCTAGGATCATCTCGGATGACACGGTTGACCAGGATCTTTTCCTCATGCTCATTAAACCATCCATTCTTTCCTCGTAAGATACCCTTGGTCTGCGTTGGCGATGGAGGCATCCAGAAAGCAGCGACAATAGCAATCACTCCAGTGATCAGACCCTCGTAAGCGAAGAGATATCTCCAGCCTCCGGTTCCATCATCACGTCGGATGTGGAGGAATCCGAATGCTAAGAAAGCGCCGATAATGGCAGTTCCTTGGTAGGAGACCCAGAAGAAACTCAGGCGGATTGGCAGCTCTTTCGACTTGTACCAGAAAGAGAGGAAAAGAATGGTATCAGGAATACTTTAAGGCGTCAGTGAGAGACTAGACTAGCAACAGATGCTTGGAGACTCACAATCCACCCTCGAATAGACCAAGTAGCGCTCTGCAGATATAATAACCGGTTCTGTTGTGAAGGAAAGCTTGGCAAGCAGCAATCAAACTCCAGGAGAACATCTGTATAGGAATCCATCGGTCCGGTCCGAGCGCCTTCGATATCAATTGCGAGGGAAGTTCGGCGAAGAGGAAGGCACAGTAGAAGATTGTTTGTCCAGTGTTGTAATCGTTTGTGTTCATCCCAAGGTCATCGAGCATAGTATCGGAAGTAGCTTGAACCACATTGCCGCGATCTAGCTGTAGCGCGAAGAACGTGATACAAGCAAATGTACACACTCTCCAATCAACCTAAGCCTTTGTGAACACTCATCGAGACTTGTTGTCAGTGGTGGGGTACGAAAGTTGACTACCTTTCGAACGAGCCGCTTCTCTTCTTCCTCCGTCCAGTCGAAATCGGGATCCCAACGGTTGATACCTTCGTACTCGGGAATAGGCTTGTAGAACCTGGGATCCTCCGATTGATCGAAAGCAGCCTCGTTGTACTCTTTGTAGCGTCTGTGATCCTTCGCTCCAGAGTCCGACGAAGAATCCGACTCCACGACAGCGTCTGGACCCTTCTTCTCATCGACAGGCACAGTGGTGCTAATCTCGTTGGTGATGGTGGCATCATGTATAGCCATCCTGTCGTCTGAGCTCGCCATATTGGTAGACAAATCAGAGCTCTGTTTGTAATACCAAGAAATTGGGCGATGGATGACTCCGCGGACTATGGGCGCTTGGAGAATTTAAAGCTTTCCTCATATCCGGTCCGTCATGCTGGCAATTTTTTTTCTCTTACTTCCTGCTTTCTCGTGCATGCTATCACGCAATCTGAACATCCACTCGGCAAGGCCTCAAAGAGCTTGAGAGTCGACAGCTGCCCACATGGTGGTGGATAACGGCCAACCACCGGGGCCAATGGTGCACGAGGAGAGCGAGGTGGGACAAACGGTAGCAAGGTACAACTTCGGCTGCTACTAAATCTGGATTCCGGACAGTCCCCTCAGGGAACGTAACTGCGGGGACTTCGAGATCGCCCAAGGCAAGAGGCAAAGAAGAATGTCTTCTAGAGATATCCATCATAGTCTTCAACCGGACCAGTCATCGATGCCTAAACTGCTCGCCTCAGTCTAGAGCGGCGTGGCATTTGGCATCACGCAAGCTGTGCTGCAGTTGCGACATTAGAGACGAGTAAGGAGAGAGGTATAATGATTAGTGCTGTTTTAGCTCTGGGCCACAGGGGGGTTTCGAGTCGTTATCTTGAAGTCTGAAGAGGTGAAAAGCCGGGATGAGATTGGCGCAAGATGGTAGTAGATGTCGCCATCGTCGCCGTCGTCACAACATCAAGCTAAGCAGCGATTGGTGCCCGGCCTATTGTTGAGGAACCAGGATCGTTAGCCTCTACTCCGACTGAAGCTGGAGGTCTGCTTCGACGTCACCGACCTTGTTCCGTTGATGATATCCATGGAAGCGACCAGGAGGACATGTGCCTTTTCCGTAGAAAGGAGAATTGACGAGCGATGGTTATGATTCCGCAAGCTGGCAGTGGAAAGCAGTGGGTTGTAGTGGGTAAGGAGAGAGTGGGGGAGCCGCAGCGGAAGGCTGTTTAGCTCAGGCTGGTGGACTCTCTGGCAGTGAGCTAATCTGGCGCAAACAACACCAGCAATGGCGCCATGCCCGGCCTGTCAATGTCTCCTACTCCTTCCATCTCCAACCTTCTCTCTAACAGTCGCCTCATCTGCGTCCAAGATTGATAACTACTTCATCGAATGAAACACATTGCCACTATCAACTATGCTCATCGCTTACCTCTATCACGCCATTTAGAAGCCTTCTCGATCATTATCTGATCTGCGCGTTTCTCGCCCGAGACACCCTCGTACTGTACAGTCGCACAATGGGATAGTACTACTCCTTGGGGTAGTCTACCTTATTGCGTTATGTGCACGAGCAACTCTCATGAAGCGTCGAACCCCGCCTTGCTGACTCAAGGCCTATCCAGAACTAGCGACCAGGATCTTCCATACCCCGCAGACATTGCGCCAGCGTGCCTCTGAACCGGGTAATCGGTTATCATGGAAGCCCTATATAACACGCCATAGGCCCGCGGACGCACGCTTGGATATCCCAGGATTAACCTGCCAGAACACTGGAAGCTGAGGTCATAGATCATACACAATGGCACCATCTCTTGCTGAGCCCGTTGGCCTTCGTGCACCGCCCAAGTCTCTTCTCAAGACTAGCGCGGGGCACAACAAGGAGAACTTGATCGGTTACGGAGAGACCTACAAGCATGGTGATGAGATCAAGGGAACAGTTAAGCAGCCTCCTGCTTCATACCCCAACTACCTCCCCGTATGGGATAATGAGACCGAGAGGTAAGATCAACAAGACCGCAGCCCTAGAATCTATCTAACAAGGCTATAGATACCCACCCCTTCAGCCCTTCGAGCACTACGACCACGGCAAAGATGCCGACCTAACATTCCCCGATCTCTTCCCCACAGACAAAGACTTCCACCTCGACGAGCTAACACCCACCATCGGCTCCGAAGTCAGCGGCATCCAACTCAGCAAACTCACCAAGGAAGGCAAAGACCAGCTCGCCCTCTTCGTTGCCCAGCGCAAGGTCGTCGCCTTCCGCGACCAGGACTTCGCTAGCCTCCCCATCCCCGAGGCCCTCGAGTTCGGCGGTTACTTCGGCCGCCACCACATCCACCAGGCCTCTGGCGCCCCCAAGGGCTACCCAGAAGTCCACCTCGTCCACCGCGGCGCCGACGACACCAGCGGTGCAGACTTCCTCGCCGGCCACACCAACTCCATCACATGGCACTCGGACGTTACCTTTGAGGAGCAGCCCCCTGGCACAACCTTCCTTTACCTCCTTGATGGACCCTCCAGCGGCGGAGACACCCTCTTCGCCGACATGGCACAAGCATACAAGCGTCTTTCACCTGAGTTCCGCAAGCGCCTCCACGGTCTCAAGGCCGTGCACTCCGGCGTCGAGCAAGTCAACAATAGTTTAAACAAGGGCGGTATTGCCCGGCGTGACCCCATTCAAACCGCACACCCGATTGTGCGAACACACCCCGCCACAGGCGAGAAGGCCCTCTTCGTCAACCCTCAGTGTATGTTTTCCCGATTTACATCAAATACCTGTCAATCAAACTTCAATGCTAATTCAAGTTCAGTCACCCGCTACATAGTCGGCTACAAAAAGGAAGAATCCGACTTCCTGCTCAAGTTCCTCTACGACCACATCGCCTTATCTCAGGACATTCAGACCCGCGTGCAGTGGCGCGCCGGTACAGTCGTGGTCTGGGATAACCGTGTTGCGTGCCACAGTGCACTATTTGACTGGGCGGATGGGCAGAGGCGTCATCTTGCTAGAATCACGCCTCAGGCTGAGAGGCCGACTGAGACGCCGTTTGACGGTTAAGTTAAGCTTTCTTAAGCATAGCTATACTTGTCCAGACGGTTGGAGATGAGATGACTTGATGATATTCATGCATGAAAATGTACATAGAGGAGCGATTCATAGGGGGTGGCTTGTAGATAGTGGAAACAGATTGTGCCCACGAACGTGCGGGACGCATGTTTGAGATGCCGCGTGAATACCCAGTTACGAGTACTATTATGATCTTAGCATTTCTATAAGTTGTTTCCGTATGATCCTACAAGGACCCTGTATTCGACTTGTGCATTCGTCTCTTAGGGCTAGTTCCAAGCTTGCGGGCTATACAAGATGTCAAAGAGCAGTAATACGAGGGGTTCTTGCACTCAAGCCCCAGATAATAATACCAACACGAACCGCAATTCAGAGAAAGGAAAGGGTCATTCTGCAAAGCCTCGAACAGCTTCCGCCAATCAAGCCCAACCACAACCCCAGACCCACCAAAAAGTCCGACTCTTCTTCCAACATAATAGATAGACTAGGTAGAGTATGCCTGCAATTCGATCCAGACATCATCCCCTTCAAATGTATGCCTGTCCAGACACATAACCTAGAGCTTCGGCTTCAACGACATCCCAAAACCCTTCTCAACAGCATCAGGCGGCGTGATCTTGATAGTCGGAGGCAGCGTAAAGGTTCCGTAATTCGGTTCACTCTTCGAGGGCTCAGGAGACGCAATATCCGCCTTCTGAGACATAGGAGATCGTCGAAGCTCGCTTTCGATGTCAGATCCGATGCTTAGCCCTGCAAAGGCCTCGGATAGTCGGTCGAGCGTGGTTTGTCGGGCTAGGGTGTCTGTGTCTTCGATTTGTTCCCAGGAGACGGCGTCTTCATATTCGCTTGAGCTGTGGGAGGGGTGGGTGGTTGAGGCGACTGCGGCCATGGGATTGGATGAATGTCCGGTTGATGAACTGGCCTGGGGGGCTTCATTAATTAGCTGCCTGTTCGATGTCGAGATATGTGATCCAAGCATCTCGAAACTCACTGGCTGTATGTGTCTTGTAACGGTTGTGTATAATATAGCACTGACCAAGAAGAGAGCGACGTATGGTGATTGTGATGATGGTTGATAAGCTCTTGTACGAGTGTTGAGGTTGAAACGCCCGGATGCGATGCGGCTCGGTTGTTTCAAACCGGAAGGAACGCGCTCAGGTAAGGCTAGGTCGCTCCTTCCTTTCTTCATCGCTTCAACCGTTCAAAGCGGTGCAGAATGCCAACTCTCCAGTCTTTCTGAAATGTCCTCGCTGATGGCGGAGTCATCTGATTGCTTGCCTCCAGCGCAGCTACAAGAGCCTCATATGTGTCGACAGGGAGCCTGAGTTCTTCCAACGACAGAGGCGATGCCTTGCCGGGCTCAGGGTGCAACATGTTCCCGACTTCAGCTGCTGCTTGAAAGAAGACTTTCATGGCTCGCTGGGACGTAATGCTGTGTTGGGTGCTTGCGTTGGAGTAGCGCATATCAGGATTGAAGACCCAAACCTATCGCATGTCAGCAAATTGTACAAGCTGGAACAATTCTCGGCTTACTAGTATCCCATCTTTCTTTTCACAATGAATTACGAATCTCCGGGCGCTCTCACGCTCGATGAGTTCCAGCAGCTGAGCGGCGACAACGAGCTCTGTTGGATGTTTCTCCCAGTTCAACCCATCAGCGGGCTCAGTCGACGGGAGTGATGCGGCAAGGCTCGTTTTGAACAATCTCCAGCCTTGGGCGACTGTGTCTTCCACGCCGATTAGTGTATTGCACTTGTCGCAGACAAGCTCTACTTCAGGCGGTAGGTGAGAGTTGTCGGTACGTTCCTTCGTGGCCTAGCAACCTAGGTGTTAGCGCGGCTTTCACTAATAAGGGGTCTATAGGTCAAGGAACGCAAAAAGGAATCAGTTGTATTGATGGTGAGCTACTACTGAACTATAGTTGACGGACCCCTCATGTACCTTGTCATAATCGCGTTGATGCCATCCCTCTGGACCCAACAACGGAGAAACAACAAGGCGTTGTCTCGCCTTCGGCGCTTGAATAATGATGTCGCAACAGCAGGAGAAGGAATAGCATGCGAAATCCATCTGACGAGGATAACTGCATAAATTCCAGTCATCCCAATATCGACCGTCATCTTCACGAATCGCACCAAGCAAGACTGCGTGCTATACGGCAATTGTATCGGAGGCCTGGTCATGGACGGACAAGGTCTCCTTCTTGTTGCCCATGAAGCAATCGTACCTAACCTTCCTACAACACCAAACGCATGGGGCGCCATATGAAAGAATAACGAGGATGGGGTCGGATTAATCTGCTCACCTTGTGCAAGTTCTTACAATCTGTGTCAGCGACCAGAAAAGTAGCCACATCCACAAGCACAGTTCCTGGAGTAGCCAAGACCTGGTTCGAAGCACCATATCCCTTTACTTTCGAGTTGGCATCTTCAATTTCTTTACCATCGGCATCCCGTTCCTTCGGCGGATCCGGTTTATGGCAATGCCAGAAATCCATCATCTCAGCCCAATTGCCACTGGGCAGGTCTTTCCAGGCCCAACATACATCAATCTGTTCCGGCCCGGGTGCATCCGATTTCCCAGTCGATGCGTCCAATATAAAACTCTCGCACTGCGCACATCGTAATTGCGTAGAAGGCGCCATATCCCCCGCAGACCAAGGAACAAAACTATCCAGGTGTTCCTCGAGCGCATCCCGCTTCGGCAACTCCGCATCATCAACCTGCAAGCGGTACGAGAACTCCCGCGCATCAGCACCCGCACCTGCACCCGCACCACCAAGCAACCGCCTCGACCCCTCCTTCACCCTCGCAGGCAACTTGATCGTCTCCGATACATAATCGGGCTCAGATCCAGATCCAAATCCAGCCAATGTAGCAGAAACCGTCACAGCACGACGCGACTCCGAAAGTGAGATCTCGGGGGGGTTGCTCGTCTCACGCGATATGGCGATTTGCACGCTGACTTGGCGGATGTTAGGGAGGTATTCGGCGTGGATTTTGAGAGGCTCTTCTGTGTTTATTTTGGGGGGCTGAGCGGTTAGTGCGGATGTTGGCGTTGGCGGTGGTGGTGCCATTGTTGTCGTTTGTTTGAATGCGTTGGGGGTGTTAAGAGGGAATGGCCGGGTTTGGTTTGTGTTGCAATAACAGTGAGCTCGTGCGTACAAACAGGACAAACATTTGTTGAGCTGAGCTACTTTATGCCTTAGGCACACACATATTTATAGTTGTTGATATGTCAACCAGATAGATAATATTTGTGTGATGTTTTAACATAATTGCATGCTTTTATTAATCCAATCTCAAAATGCTAACTCGTATCTCAAAATAAGAAATGTGTAAATGCATGATGCAAACAACATATTGAACCAGAAGCGGGATATCCATAACCATATCGTACAGTAAATAAAGACCAAAATCCAAGGAATCAAAACATCATTATATATTTTTAACCCCTTTAGAATGCAACTTCAGAATAAATGCATCAAACAAACCCGCCCCACCCATTAAACCCATCCGCCAACTTTACCGCAGCCTTCAAATAGAATCCATCCAGATCATCCCACGTGCGCGCTGTATCCCTCAGCACGCGAAGAGCCTTGATATAGTGTGTTTCCGTCGAGTGCTCGCTGTGCAGCGCTTTATCCTTGACATACTTCCAGTCCTTACCACTTATATCATAATTCCGTACCGTATCAAGGTCAATCTCAGGCCTTAATTGCCCGATGTACACGGACAATACAAAAAGCCACCACTGCCGCAGGAGCGGAACCTGCCATTGTACAGGGATAAGCGGAAGTAAGACGCGAACAGCATGGCTCGTTGTAAGCGCATGCACGAAGAAGAAATCGTATTTCGCGTCCGGCGCATTCGGGTCATACGTCACCGTCAGCATCGCGGCGGCAAGTTCCTGGCTTTCGCGCAAGCTTTCCATAGCGTCGGTTGTACTTGAGGGAATCTTCCATGCGTTCCAGTGGTCTAGGAGCGTTGCTTCTGCGTCGCGGAAGAGGACTTCGATGTTGTGGTCGCCTGGCGTGGTGAAGAGGTTTGCGAGGCGCTTGTCGGCGCGGACTTTGGCGATGACTTCGAAGGGGGAGGAGGTGGAGTAGGAGGATTCGGCTTGGGAGTAGGAGGGGTCGTCGAGGTATTTGTGGGTTGGGCTGTAGCAGACGGCGGCTAGGGAGAGGGCTTCCATTGCGACTTCGCGGGAGGAGACTTCGAAGGCGTAGGCGAGGTGGATGAGGGGGTGGCCGACTGAAATGGAAATGAATTATTAGCAGGACTCTGCGGACGAAGAGTTGATACGTACTGTCTGAGGTTAGAGCGTTGAAGAGAGGTTCTTTTCCGGAGAAGAGGTAGTTGGTCACGACCTTCTTCCAGTCATAGCTATGCCGAACTAGCTCATCCTCAAAGAAGTCGACGTAGGCTCGTTGATACCTAAACACTGTCAGTAGCCGCGACAATTGTGAAGATAAGAGCACTTACTCCTTCTTCCCCAGATAATCCCTCCAGTCATACGTACTAACCTCACCCGGGGAATCCTCCCATGCCTCCAAAGGCTTCAGTTCAACCTCATACAGTCGATTCAAATCATTCGCATCAGCTCCGAGCAAGAAATAGGAAGACAGCGAATGCGGCGCATGATTATGAAATTTGCGCTCGTTCCAGAGGATAGCGTAGTTTGCGTGGTTGAGCTTGAGGAGGTGCTTTAGAGCTCGGCCACTTTTTTCGTGCGCGGTCTCGATCTCAACGGATTCGCAGGGCGGGAGGTTGAAGACGGATCGCTCGCCGAAGGGCAGCAGGTTGCGAAGAAAGTTGAAGGACATTTTGAATTGGGCTCGACGGTTATAAAGCTACGATAGCCATGAATAGCTCGAGAAATAACAAACTGAGTGGGGATGGGAAGGTTGAGGGCAAAAAGCTGGGGACTGGGGTTGCCGAGCTGCTTATCGTTGGGACGCATGACGTAATGAGCATCCCCGCTGCTCCCGTGACGGATGGTTTGATTGTCTGATTTACTCAGCTTCACCGTTTATTATTTCTTAATACCTAGGTCAGACATTGATAAAAGACCAAGCGAATTGACTATAGATCCAAGTTGAGGACTGAAGAAGCAAATCCACAGGTTATTGCAACTCAAACAAATTCGCATTGTCTAACCTCAAAGCTAAACCCACGTGCATTCGCCAATCGATAAGCATTGTGATAAAGTTCTCCGTAAAGCAGCACCTAACTTAGCTACTTTAGTGAATAGATCTAGATGTTCATGCTCTACAGATTCTACATAGTAGAGCTTGTAGCTGAAGTCACAAAACTGCCTTTCGCTCATGGTGAGACGCATTGTTCTTGAATGGCTCGGGCTAACCTCTTTAGGGCCTGTTACTGCATCTGAGCTCCCTCGATTGTTTTCGTGCTTCTCTCATTGTACTCGAGCTTTCCTCATCTGCCGCAGTCTGAAGATAAAAGGCTTGTCAATGTGGTAATTGAGGGTCGCAATGAGGATGTTGGGCATCATCAGGAGCTGATGGCGCTTGTGGACAGGTACGCAGCATGGATGTCCATATATCACCAGCTCTAGGAGAGACACATAGTCATAGCGTTTGCTGCGCGAAGAGAGCAAAAAAAATTTAGTGAGATGTCGTAAAGGACAGGAAGCATTCAAGGTCAGAAACCTAGTAAGCACGTGAGAGAACCTGCCTTGACCCGGAATCAGGAAAGCAACTTAAGGAAGGCAGTAGAAAGAAAGAAACAGAAGAGGGCAGGCTGGCAGACGAAAACGAAGAGCCACCTATATTCCGGCCGAACGAAGCCCTAACAACACCCACCTAGCCACCATCATCCTCCGACAACAAACACCAAAACCACAAAACGAAGTCCCAACCCCTAACCATCCAGCATCGGGCTTCATCCTTCCCTCAAGACCCCAAACAGAAGAACAAACACCATAAGTCCCGAGAACACAGCTCACAGTTACAGCTCACGAATCCAGATTCAGACTGAGACTGAGACCCAAAGTCGTCAGCAGTCAGCAGTCAGCAGTCAGCACAAGCAAAATAATAGTAAACCCCGCAATAGACGCAAGTCCCCGCAAAAGAAAAGCGCCGCGCCGTAATTTAGACCGTGCAGATGATCCACGCATTGGGTGGAAGTGAATACCCGACGCAACAGGAGCGCCTCCCCCGCAAATTGGCAAATAAGTCCCGTCCGCGGCTGCACCTGCTAAGCGAAGCGGCATGAGCTCGACCGGACCGCGCATGGGACAGGGATGCGGACAAGCCCAGACCGCGCAAGGCTGGGCCAAGGTAAGATGTGGTGTTTGAGGAGCAGAAATGTACATGTGACACAAAAGTTGTGATCAATGCGTTGTTGGGCAAGAGGCAGGAGACCGGCCGCCGAAGGGCGAGAGCCAGGGTCTCTTGAGGTATTGATCTACCAATCGGCTTGCGTGGAAAGGGCACCTGCAGCATCACGCAGATGGTGCCTGAAATGATGGAATCGAGATCGAGATCTAGGTCGACGACTTGGATTATTTGGCTGAGCGCACGGACTTGACACATTGTTCTCCAACTTGCTCGTGCTCAGCTTAGGATACGGGATACGTTGATGCCATGTTGCACTTGTGTTCTGGTGTTGCAGGTTTGATGGTCATGCAGAGAATAGTTTGTTGTCACGGGTGATGTTCTTCATTCATGGAGTGTTCGCCCGGGGATTTACATAGAAGGATTGTGATGCTGTGATGGTCAGGCGATGTGCATTTGAATTGAACTCTGGTATTGATTACCGAAGCTGGAATCGGGATTCTTGTTTGATGTATCGTGCCGAGAGTCGCGAAAGTGAGGTCATTGCGTTGTTCAAGCGATTGGCGAACCGCGTCTGGAATCATTGTGATGATGAATCTAAAGGTCAAGTCGCGAGTTGAGGCAGTCTGAAAGAAGAGGCGCTGCCCTATACCTAGTTTCTCCAACTCTGATCCTTAGCCCTAACTTCCCCACGCAAATACCAGATCCGCGGTTAAGCATAAAAAGTTTAAAACAAGAATACCTGACTGTACATCCAACGAGTGCATATATACTCGATACTACTTCTCAATCCCTCTTACCCATGTAGCTGTTTCTCCCCCAGTCGAACCCCCAACTCACTCGAACCCTTCCAGGGCGATGGCCAAACAAACGCACCTTTGGGCCGCGTCATCTTTCCAAACTTCTCAGAATTAACCGCATTGCCTCTCTGCCAGTCTACAATGATGCTAAAGTCTCGGCATTGTCGATTGACACTGAAGTCCGGCCACGGCGCTGCGCGGTCTTCGACCCAGGACAGCGTCAGCACCTCAGTGTTTGCGTTGCACTGCAGGTTTTGGAGTAAGATATCGACGCAGTGGCTGAGATGGATCCAGTATGTGGGGTCTTGGCTTCCTTTGTCTGAAGGTGGTTTGTAGCCGGGATAGGTGGCGAAGGCAGCTTTCCGGAGGATGTTTAGACAGTGTATCTGCTGTTGTTATGTGTCAGCATGGGCCGTTTCCAGTTCCTTGACGCTGGGAGAGGGGAGGAGGCTAGAAATACATGCATAACATCGAGTTGAACCATATATGCATCGTCGCCGAGCCCCCAATACTCGTCTTCAAACCGAGCTACAGTGTCGGGATCTTTGCCCAGCTTGAGAATCTCTTTCCGGGATACGATATGCGTGAATATCGTCTCATACTGTTCCCAAGAGGCGTCATTCTCGGGGCCGGGCTCCTCGCGGGCGATTGAATGCTCGGGGATGGCAAAGAGCGTGCCGTTCAGGGTTGTTTTGTACGTTGGGATGTCGACCGCATCAAGTATAGGGGCTGGTCAAACTTGCATGAGCATACGATCTGAAGTTGATCGGGTAGGATGTAATTTCGGGTGGTCAAACTGTAAATTCATGGGAAAGGGAGGACTGACACCACCAGGAGACTGGTCTGAGGATGGCGTTTTTCTGGTAAACTTTGATTGTGGATTCACGAGTGTAGAGTGCCACGCAAACTACTATGCTTGATAGTATCAGATTTGCGGCTGTGAAATATACCCAAGATTTCGAGGGCGGCTCTAACGTGAACGTCTGTCGTCCTGCTTTCTTCCCGGCAGACAGAAGACCTTCGGTGTCCATGTCACTATGATCATGCCCGTCAGAATCCCCAGAGTCGAGAACTTGGACCTTGTGTATCCGCTGGAAGGACAGCCAGGTACCCGAGAAACCCATAACGTAATAGAAACCCCAAGACAGTCAATGAATCCCTTGGAATTCAGAAGCAGGCTGCATAAAATCCTTCAGCGGACTAGGTCAAGGGACGGTCCGGAGAAGTAGTATCCCACATACAACCCGTCCATTGTTCTTTCCTGGTTCATCCCGTCGATATCTGCAGGTGATGTGTCTACCGTGGCAAGCTCTACCCCAGATAATTGGTAGTACTACCCCACTGGCAGGCAGTCCTGTTGTACAAGAGGTATTGCGCGTCGAAAAAAACCGTGAAAAGCACCGCAAATAGCAGTACTACGCCGATGCGGTGTTGGTGTCCAGTTTTGTTGTACAGACTGGAGTGAGGCCGGTCTTGTCGAGGAAGAGCTCGATGTGGTTGCGAAGAGGAAGAGATCTATAAAAGCACAATTGAATCCTCACATTGTTGTCTTTCTTTTCCCCATCCTCCGGGAAATCCAATTCCTTCGTTCTACTCTTCACTTCAAACTTCATCGAAGCAACTTCCCATTCTGTGGTTTCACGCAAAATGCAGCTTCACTACCTTCTTGCTCTCCTTGGAGCTTCGACTATCGTCGCAGGCATCCCTGTTGAGGCCGGCAAAGGCAATGGCCTAGATGTGTCCTACGGGGGCGGAAAGGGCGGCGGTGGGTACGGAGATGGCCATGGAGGTGGTCATGGTGGCGATGATGATGGCCACGGGGGCCATGGAGGTGATGATGATGGGCATGGCGGCCATGGCGGTGACGGAGATGGCCATGGCGGTCATGGCGGTGACGGTCATGGCGGACACGGTGGAGATGGCGATGGCCATGGTGGTGACGGCGGCGACGGCCATGGCGGACACGGTGGCGACGGTGGTCACGGCGGAGATGACGATGGCCACGGTGGTCATGGCGGCGGCGGTCACGGAGGCGATGGTGATGGGGGGCATGGCGGTCATGGAGGCG
>NW_027396888.1:0-104753 GCF_047715825.1 Aspergillus stella-maris | reverse complement strand
GTATTCTAAAGACTCGTGATGCAATTCGATCTATTGAGGCGCGGAAGGAGAATGAAAGAGAGAAGGACCGGAAGAGGCTGGCAAAGCAATTTAAAAAGATATACGGCTACGAGCCCCCACCACGCTCGGAGACTCAAATCCAGGAGAATATTGAGAACGAGAGACGTGCACGAGAAGCAGGAGAGATTTTTTGGATAGATAGATAATTATTTATGTTGTGAATAGCTTCATGTTGTCTAAAAACGACGAAGAATGCGTGGTTACGAAGAAAGCGTGGCGCACCCAAAAGCGAAAGCGGTGGGTGGGCAGAAAGGCACTGATATGGCAGTTCGTATAGGTACCCGTCCTATCCACACAATCGGGTAACATCACTCGGCACAATGGCCTGAATGACTAGCGACATTGTACATAGATTAGATCATATTTATCATTTCAAGCTAGCGCCCCTTGTTTCTCGCCATACACATCTTACCTCAAAGCCCTCCCATTCTCATCGATAGTCGTAACTCCCATTTCCCTCCCACCTGTCTGACCCTTAACCTCTTTCGCCTCAACAACAGGCACTCCCTTCTCCTTATCATCCTCACCACTTACACCGTCAAGCACAAAATCATACAACCCACTCGTCAAATCCATCTCAGCCGGCTTAACCCACCTCGCCCCTTTCCAGAACCGCCAGAACAGAAAATTGCCCACGTACACGACGATCCCGATATACCGAAGCACAAACGTATCCGCTTTGAAGTGCGGAATGAATGCATCGTAGCCTGGTAACCTCATTAGATAGGGTCTTTCCTTAGGTTGAATTGAGAAGGGAATAGGCAGACGTACCAGAGAAAATAATACAAAGCACCGTAACAAACACCGAAAACCAAGCCCCATAAGGCTGAAAAGGCCCCTCGTACGTCCCCTCAAGATTCACACCCTGAACCTTAACACCCCGTCGAAAGTTAAAGTACGAAGTCAGGATACTAAACCAGTTCAGCAGCGCGAAGATCGTCGACAGCGTCACGAAGTAGTCGAAGATAGTTGACGCTGATTTCGCGGCATTCATGTACCCCAGCAGTGCGAAGAGCGCGGAGGCACCGACTGCGTAAATGGGGACGCCGCTTTTGAGTGTTTTGGAAAATATAGATGGTGCTTGTCCGTCTCGCGCGAGTCCGTATAGTGAGCGGGAAGCACAGTATATATCTGATGCTGAAGCGCTAAGGACAAAGAAGAGGAGACCCGCATTGACAATGTCAGGTAGAACCTTTATACCAGCCAGGGAGATGGCAACAACGAAAGGCGACGCAGCCGCAGATGTAGATTGCTGCGTTGCATCCACGAGTTTGGGATCCGTATACGGCACCGCCATAGTTAAGCTCCAAGCGCCAATAACGTAGAATATCAGGATTCGCCAGAATGTTTGCTTGATTGCGATGGGGATGCTCTTGCGGGGATTGCTTGCTTCGCCAAATGTCACGCCGACTACTTCAGTACCAGTGTAGGTGAATACTGCTTGGATCATGCAGGCCCAGAAGCCCAGCAGGTGGCCTTTGGACCCGGGGAGGAGGTATGTGCCGAATGCGCCGGGGGAGTGCCAGTATTTGAAGCCTATCTGTTCGCCAGAGGGAGAACCGCCGGCGGAGATTATGAAGCAGCATAGTATGAGCATGGTGATTATGACGAGCTTTATGCAGCTGAGAATGAATTCGGATTCGCCGAAGTTGTTGACGTGGAGGACCTGATAATCTCATTGTCAGTTTGGGTATGATATTTGGAATGGGGACTAGGGTTCCCGACATTAAGTAGGATAATGGCGGCACCGAAGATGGTTATCCATATGGCAACATTCAGGTCAGGTCGCCAGTAATGGACTATCAGTCCTGCTGCGGTGAGGTTCGTGGGTAGTGCTATAGCGTAGCTGAAGAAGTAGTTCCATCCCGTTGCATACCTACATCACACAACCAAGGTCAACCAAACTCATGCTTAACAAACAGTACGAGAGAAAATACTCACCCTAAAGCAGGATGCGCATAACGCCGCGCAAAACCCGAAAATCCCTTGTTCATAGGAATATAAGTCGCCATCTCGCCCAAAGCAGTCATGATGAAGAAGACGCAGATCCCGATGAATGAGTACGCAATCAACAGACTCCCCGGCCCACCGCGCGTCAAAGCAGTTCCAGAACCGATGATCAATCCAGTGCCCATAGAGCAAGCAATTGCGAACATGGAAATTTGTCGGCTTTTGAAGGCTCGCGCGAGGTCAGTTCCCTCTGGAGCTGGGGCGGCCATTTTGCTGGGGTCTGCGACGGCGGCCATCGTTAGTGTTAGTGAATGATGCCTTCTCTCAAGAAAGAATTAGGGAGAAATCAGCAGTACTTTGGAGATATATACTCCAAAACTCAAAGTTGGAGAAGCAGTGGGCTTATCTTCATACTAGCCCGTGGGGATATTCCTCCACGGAGTCGGATGTGATCCGCCCGGACAGGGATTAATGCAAGGCACGAGAGACTGTTTTGATGTTAGCTGCTATTTTTATGGCTCTTATTAGGAAGCCCGCTATCCTTACAGATATTGAAGTTAGGTATGGAAGATGAGGCTCCGCAAGGGACAGAGACAATAAGTGGCCTTGTCTGTTAGGAGCCGTACCGTGGGCAATATGGATGAGAGAAGACTCAGAAGCCTTTCTGGTAATCTCTCATCAAGCGTCCTACTCCTCTGCTGCTCATTTGAACACTCCGCTGAGTAAAAAGGTCGTTGAAGCTGATGACTTGAAGTATAAGCTCATCGTAAAGGTTGTTGTTCAACGGCCTGGAGAATTTCCCGGCCAGTGCTGTAAGCCCCGTGAATGTACATCCTGTGGCTACCAAGTAAGTAATTTGGACCAGGGATACTAGTATATAGGAGAAGTGTGAGACCATTTATCAACAAATACACCGAAGTTTGTAGTACCTGGCAAGTTGCGATAGTTGTGTCTAAAATACATATCGTGTAACTATGATACAACGCTAAGTGTAAGTTACACCAGGTTGGGCCTAGCGTACTGATAGAGATAACGAAAAAAATCCATCACGAATTCAAGATCAACCTCACCAGCAACACAACAACGCCGCTACACCAGGACAATTGCGCGGTCGCAGAGTCCCCGTCGCCCCCTCCGACTGACCTCTCCCTGCCTCCTTCACAGCCATGGCGGCCCCCGTCCTTCCCCCGGCGCAGGTCAAGCTGCCCGAGCTGCCCGCAACGCCGTTAAGCCCAGAGCAACTCCACTGGAAGACATTCAAGAACCCTCTCCTCATCCCCTCGCCCGCCAATGGCCCCGTCAGCTATATCACACAGCCTTCTGCGCCGTCCTCGTCATCCGCATTTCCCTCGCTAACACAGCCCCCTGACATCTTCACCGTTACGACCGGCGCCCGCGTCCAGATCTACTCCATCCGCACACGAAAACTCCTCCGCTCCATTACGAGGTTTGACGACACTGCGCGCGGCACGGATGTTCGACCTGATGGACGGATTCTTGTTGCGGGTGATGACACGGGTACGATACAGGTGTTTGACGTCAGTTCAAGAGCGATCTTGAAGACATGGAAAGATCACAAGCAGCCTGTTTGGGCGGCCAAGTTCTCGCCTAGCGACCCGACGTGTCTTATGTCCGCCAGTGACGACCGGACGGTAAGACTGTGGGATTTGCCTAGCGAGAGCAGCGTGAAGAGTTTCGTGGGACACTCCGACTATGTCCGTACTGCGTCGTTCATGCCGGGTTCGCTGGCGTCCTCGGGATCGTTGATCTCTGGTAGTTACGACCGGACAGTGCGACTTTGGGATCCCCGTGTTGAAGGCCGATCAGCAATGACATTCAAAATGGGCGCGCCGCTGGAAACCGTTCTCCCGATGCCAACCGGAACAACAGTCCTCGCAGCCGCAGACAACAAGATCGCAGTGCTTGACATTGTCGCCGGAAAGCCCCTGCACATGATCCAGAGCCACCAAAAGACAGTCACATCGCTTTCACTCGCCTCCGATGGAACACGACTCCTGAGCGGTGCGCTCGACGGCCACCTCAAGATCCACGAAACAACAGGCTGGAACGTCGTCGCGGGCTTCAAGTACCAATCGCCTATCCTCTCGCTAAGCACCATCACCTCCGGCGCTGCCCGCGAAGACAAGCACATCGCCGTCGGTATGCAATCGGGACTGCTCTCCATCAAAACCCGTTTGTCAGGCCAACAAAAGGCGCGCGAGCGCGAGCGCAAGAAGGAAATGGAAGCCCTTCTCGCCGGCAAAATCGAAGAACACGACCGCAAGCAGAAGAAGCGCCAAGGCACAGCCTGGCAACGACGCTGGCGCGGCCTCGACTTCGTCGGCGAAGGCATCGACATCGTAATCGAAGGCAACGAAGCGCGCCGCCGCAAGAAGGAGAAGGGGTGGGAAATCGATCTTCGCAAGGGCCGGTACGGCGTCGCACTGGATAAAGTCCTCGAGGGGAACGATAAAATTGCACAGCTCACTCTGTTCTCGGAACTGCGGCATCGCTCTGCTCTCAGAGCTAGTTTGGCCGGGAGAGATGAAGTCACGCTTCAGCCTGTGCTGCAGTGGGTTCATAAGCATATTACGGAGCCAAGGCTGGTGGATCTTGCTGTGGAGGTTGGGATGAATCTGTTGGATATTTATTCTGGGAATCTGGGACAGAGCGAGCAGATTGATCAGATGGTTGAACGGTTGCATTGGCGCGTTAGAGAGGAGGTGGACTTTGCGCATAGGGCGTTTGAGACGAGGGGGATGTTGGATATGTTGAGGGCTTGAAACTGAACTTGAGCTGCACCTATCATATAGAGATATCATGTCGTTGTCATTTCCATGGCCTGGCGTTTGGTGGGATGGTAAAAGGATTTGTATGTATAGGTTTGCAGTTTGCACTAATGCATCCTTATGAATACCTGCTTAGTCGGATGTAGATAAAGTCTATCTCCCAGATTAATCGTAATTTCTCTATCGATATAGCTTCGAGAAACCTTGCTCGGGCGGCTGCAGCCAATTCCGCCCATCATACTCCCACCCCTCCCCACCCTCAATAACATGGAACGTATAAGCATAACGACTTTTATCACCCGTATTCCGCTCACTCTTGTGTAGAACATTCCCATGGATGAGAACCAGCGAACCAGCCTTGATTTCCGAGACTTCAGGCTCTCCAAAGTCACCGTTATCCTCTTCAACTTCAAGACCCTTAGGAAACTGATCACCAGTATTCTCAACAAACTCCGTCCCAACACACTCCCCCGTCTCATTATACTTCCTCACAAACCTCCTCTTCACACCACCGCTCCGTCTCCGATGAGACCCCGGATAAAATCCCAAAGTCGCATTACCCACCCCCGCATCCTGCAACGCAATCCAGAACCCAACCGCACTAGGCGGAGACGTATACAAGAACTCTGAATCCCGATGAGGCGGCACTGCGCCGCCAATGGACGGTTGCTTGCAAATAACCATACTCTGCAGCACGCGCGGGTCAGCGAACCCCAGATCCCTCGCTATCGCAGCATTCTGCTCAGAGAGTGTAATCGCTTCAAATGGCGGAGAGAGATCATGTAGTGCGTGCCCAATCTTATTCACTGCCTTCTCTTTTGGTTTCGTCAACTTTCCATCCTTGATTGCGTCCGGTTCGAAGAAGAACCGGACTTTGTCGCCGGATGTGAGGAAGTAGTCGTCTCCGACGTGTGCGCGGGAGGGGTTTTCGTCGTCATCGCCCGTTGTGAATTGGGTTAGGGGGTGCGTGGAGAGGTCGAATGTGGAGAGGAGGGAGTTTGTTTCGGAGATGAGCGAGGAGATTTGGTGCGGTGTTAGGTAGTTTTCGAGGATGAGGTAGCCTTTTTCTTGGAAGGTTTGGAGTTGGTAAGGGGTTAGGTGTGGCATTTTGATGGAGGTTCCTCTCGGGGTTGGATGGTAGAGAAGAAGAGAAGAACGAGTGTTGTGCGAGCACTGAGGAAGAAACATACGATGGTGGGGGATTGCGTCGGAGAGCGCCGCTTATCTGCGGGGATCGCATTGGCTGTGTCTAGAGCAGCTTCATGCTACCCCGATGCGGTTAGCACGCGTTCTCATCGTGATCTATAAGATTGGCATATGTTGGGGTCAACAGCTTCAGATCGGGCATGCAGATCAGCACGGGTCAGTTCCTGATTTACTGGAGCTTGCATCATGGTTACCCGCTGTTCTTGATCGGGAGCGCCGATGATTCAACGTGGGCTTAACAGGGGTGTGGCTATGATGTCAGGGTTTGCCACTGCGTCTTCTTATACCTCCTGCTCTCAGCTATCCTTTGCTTTTGCTTTGTATACAGACAGTCAAAACAATAACACCTTATATTTAATATTCCATCAAACACAACCAATAAAACAACCACAACCATGCCTCTCAACTTCTCAACCTCCTCCTCAACCTCAACAAGCGCCTTCTACTCCTCTAGTTCCTCCATCAACGGCGAAAATCACTCTACAACCTCCGGCCACCGCTACCAAACAGCCTCTCACACCTCCCCCGACGGCACAACCACCGTGCGTACAATCGCACAAGACATGGGGCAGCCCGTGATCGTCGAAGAACACCGGTATGATGAGAACGGAAGGGAACTCGCTGCCCTGCCTGATGCGAAGAGTGAGGGTGTGAAGAGGATCGAGGACGTTAATGATTTGGATGATGAGTATGTGGGGGATGAGATGGAGGATGCGGGGTTTGGGGAGGAGCCGAGGGAGAGGGCGAAAAGGGTTTAATATACCTTTCCACTGACTTTGATGGCTTGGGTACTGTCTTAGGACAAGGTAAATGTGATCGTTGGATGAGGATGATTATGGGATATGATTTATGAGTCTTTTTGGATGTAATATAGCTTGAATTTTATATGTACATCTCTTTATATCTTACTCTGTATATATCTTCTATATCTTGGTATTCTACTATAATTCACCACATTGCTCATTTCGTGCATATCGTAATGCCAGCTCGGGCCTATGGACTAGACAAGACTACCATATGAACTGGACGTCCACTAAGGCAACCTCACCCTCCCCTCACTCCTTCGCGACTTGAACTTCTCCACGTACCGAGGCAGCTCATAAGCCCAGTAACAAAGCATGCCCGCAACAAACCCAACAGCATCATTCTTGAAGCCAACAAGCAACCCAACCGTAACCATCATGACCATCCACCTCTTCCCGCGCTCCTCCTCACTGGGACTCCTAGACTCCCCTTCAACTTCAGCAGTTCCCACATCTCTGGCACCGCTGGTGTTGAGACTCTCGCCGACACGGACTAGTTCAAGACCAGCTGCAATAACCATCACGGCAAGGAGAGCCTTCGGGAATCGGTGGAGGAGACTGACTAGACTCTCGCCGAATAGAAGACCGACGAGGAGCTTGATGATACCGAGGAATATAACACTTGCTCCGGACCGCGCACCGAAGCGGTACTGTGCCGCTAGACCGCCGGAGCCATGGCAGACGGGCATAGCGCCGAACCAGACTCCGACCAGGTTCATGAGCGATACACTGAGTCCAATAGCTGTTACCGAGGGTGTAGATACGGACGGAAGTAAATCAGCTGCCAAGTGAACGACCGCAACGACGGAGTTGAGTGTTGTTAATGGCAATTGACCGAGTCCTGCGTCGATAGCGCCATGAGTCCATTGATGCCCTGTCGGAATGACGATAGAAGGATGCCAGAATGCGAATGAGGGGAGATGAGATGAGAGTGCGCTTCGAATAATTGCCAGTACAAGCCCGATGATAAATACGACAAGGGCGTAAGGTAGTCTTCGCGAAGTAGAGTTTGTTAGTAGCAAAGCGATGAATACGCCGATCGCCCAGAGCCGGTTATCTGCCCACGATGGGTGAATCCAGCCTAGATCGCGGAGAGTCGTGCAAGCTGCCATGACGAGCGATAGGCCGGCTCCAACCTGGATCCCCTTCACGACGGGGATGGGGATAACCCTCGTGAACCACTCCAGGAGGCCCGTGATACTTCCAATGAAAAGAACTGCAGCAACGAATATTCCTGCTGCTGCGATGGAGCCTGGAGAGAACGATCGCGCGATCGCGACGGCCGCAATGGCCTTCATGGGCTGGACGGGCAGCGGAATGCCGAAGAATATACCCGTTAGGATGTTGAAGATTCCAGAGAAGATGAGCGTGCTGGCGAGAGACACAGTGCCATTTGCGGCGAGTGCTAGAGCTATAGGAAGAAATGTACCTAGGTCGCCGAGGGAGCCAGCGATTTCAGAGACGTAGTGTCGTCTGAAGGTGGAGATGTTGTGCTTGGTTATGGTGTTGAAGTGAGTGCGGATCGTCATCTGGAAGGGTCAGTCGCGATCACAGAAAAATTGACACTGTCTGGGAGTTGACAGTGAGAGGACTGGGAGTACCTTCAGCAATTTGAGCAGTGTGAGGGGAATGCTGTAGGTAAGCTGCAGTGAGTTGGAGAGAGTGGGATGTCTTATACCAGTCCTAGCAGTGATGCCTGAGGGTGAAGGCATATAGGAAGGAGCTAAACCAAAACAAGCACATTAAATCCGAGCACATGACGTAGCGTCAATCCCGCGGAAATATTCCTTTGCTCTCTCATATTGATTTGTCTAGCATTTAGATAACATTGACTGCAAACAGATGTATCCAACGGCAGATTTATGCGCCCTCTGCTGAATATTTTACTTTGTTACCAGACTGAAGTCGCTAATTCCCAAAAGTCTCCTTCGCCCGCATGGACGCACCTTCCTAATCAGTAATTCATCACGTGCGCCATGGCTCCTTCCAGTTTCAGCCTCTCTCACGCATTGTAGGCAGCTAGGCAGCCTCCCCGGCCGGCTTTTCACTGTGATCCCTCCGTCTGAGTCTTACGACCAACCCCTTGGAGTCCTGTTTTGGTGCTGGATCAAAAAAGTCGTGCGCCATTTCAATGTCATCTCGCTGGACGCCCATCAACTCCACCTCATATCGTCGGAATGTCGTTGCCAGCACAAGATACAACTCTGCGTACGCCAAGTTCATACCGAGACACATCCGGGAGCCTTTACTGAAGGGCACAAAGTGGCGCCCCATGATCTTCCCGCGGGTCTCAGTATCCATTTCCAACCAACGCTCGGGACGGAATGCTCGCGGTTCAGGGAATACGGCAGGGTTGTCGTGCATGAATATCGAGGTCATGCCGACAGGTGTTCCAGCGGGGATTGTCATCTCGCCATACTTGAGCGGCTCTTCAGCAATTAATTGGAGGCGGTGCGTTACCCCGTATGCAAGTCGAAGACCCTCCCAGATACAGGCTGTGAGATAGGGAAGGCGTTCTAGCTGGGTTGAGTCGGGCAGGCTCAAGGGGTCAATGTCCGACAATGCATTGTCGAGCTCCGCCTTGAGCCTTTGGAGGATGCTCGGATTGTCCTGAACATGAAAGATGATGGTCTTTAGAGCATTGCCTGTCGTCAACGTTCCCGCACCGATGAGCGTCTGGCCTTCGCCTTTCAAGCGTTGAACCGTTTTCTCCACCGGTGGTAGGTCACCCGCCAACAAAGTATAAAAAACTGTCAGTGGACGTGAGGATTTGATGTCCGCGGTTCGTTCGGTTAAGGGTTGAATCTGAAGACTCATTCTCTGACTGGGTTAGCGACTGATATTCGACATGGAAAGCAAACGAACCTCTTGAATTTGGAAAAGAAGTGAAACTGCAGGTGCTATGACACGCACAACGCACCGAGGCATGTGTTGCAGAACTGGGAGAATCCATGGACATTGTTTGACCAAGTGCCCGAGTTCTGAAGGAGCCGCGACCATCTCGATCCAATCTGCAGCAAAGTTGGGACTGTGGATTAGATCAAGGGTGCTACCGAAGCAATAATCCGTTATCACATCTGCTGCAAATGCGGTGAATGCCGTCCCTAAATCTACAATCCCGAAGCCAAGCGATATCTCATCGAGCCTATGGCACAACTGGCGAAGCCGATCTTGAATTCTCGGAGTCATGCGCTGGATTGCGGTTCGTGAGAAAAGTGGATTCAGAGCTGAGCGCCGAAGCCGATGGTGATCGTGCGCAACGGTCGAGAAGGCTGATGTATTATTGCCGAACATTCTTGCAGCCCATGGCCATTTGTGACGTCGGCGCGTCGGACCAGTGTACAGAACGGGGTAGAAGTCAGGGTCTTGAACATGAAGCTCGAAAGGATTTATGCGGACAATCGGTCCTGGCAAGCCGTCAATGAAATACCACGAATTTGAACCCTAGGGACCATACCGTATTGCTGGTGCATTTTCTCAATCTGTCGGAAATACTGGCCTCGTTTGACTACATCGTAGTAAAACTCATACCAGAACGTCAAAGCAGCAACCTTGGGACCAGGAAAACGTGCAATAGGACTGAAGATCAATCGATTGATACTCATTCCCAGGAAATAAATGACAACCAGTGCAGACGCCACGGCCCACCCGGGAACATTGATACTGGCCAGCATCTTTCGTTTTGTTGAAGCTCTACGCTACGATGATTAGCTACCATGAGCTCATTTATATCTACTTCAAACCAAGGGATGTCCGCCGACGCAAGCTCGGCGCATCAGAAACACGGTGAGAACAAAGTAAATCTAGATCTAAACACACTTCAAGTTTACAGGAGTCTAACGAAGTCTTGCAGCTGAACAATGCAAGGAGAAACCATCAATCAAACAATACAAAATACCAAAACTACAAAATTTGCTGCTTCGGCAAACCAACGTATTTACATCATTTGCTGTACCATTCGCCCCACCTTCTCGTGCAGCGCTTGTGCAAACTGGGCAGCTACTGATGCCGAGACTGCGTTCTCTGCATAGTCGATAGAGCACCCCAAAATCTGGTTGTGCCTAAGGTTGACCAGGAAAACGATGTCATAATCCCATGGGTCCTCGGTACTTGTCAGCCTCCACCGCATCTCCCCGAAAGCCATATGCAGACTCTCGGTACCGCTGTTTCGGATGTTCACGAGCGTGCTGTATTGTTCTTGGCCAGTTGATGCACTGGGAAGACTGTACCCTGAATTCGGAGAGCCTGCGCGCTGTGTCTGGATAAGCCGAGTCATTTCCACAGCGGAAGTACCTGGTTCAACAGCCATCTCACACGCGGGTAGTCGAATATATGGACCGACGGCGCTTTCAATTCCACTGAGGTCCATAAATCTGTCAGATTGGACGTAGTCAAAAGAGACCTCACGGGTGCCGAGTTTCTGAGACAGCACAACAGACCACGCTGCCATGAAGAAGCTGGGTATTGTGACTCCGTTATTCGTGCACGCCTCGGAGATAACAGCGCTTGAGCATGGCAGTAGAATCTCCTGCGAGCTTATGCAACCCACCACAGATAGTTGTTTCTGCTTCGCGGGGAACAACGAGTTGGTGGGTTCGGTATGAGGCAGACTGGCATACTTCCAGAATGGTGGCGATACCAGCGGTCGATCCTCGAGCTTTCCCTCGTACGCGTCTGCCAAATCCTGCAGGATGATCGATCGTGAGGCTGCATCGATTATTGCGTGACTAAACTCGAGTTGGCATTCGACCTTTCCGTCGCTCATCTCCTGGAGTACCATGCGATGCGGTGGGTGAAGGTCACGGCGCTCATGACAGACTGAATCACCATTTACGTCCGAAGCTCGCTTCAGTACGACAGACGGGTCAACTTTGTGCAGAACGATTGCCAGGAAGCATTGCTGGTCTTCACTGTATCTGTATATCGTTCTCAGAGTTGAATGTCGGCTTAGTACCTCGGACCATGCTTTAGCAAGACGGCCCATATCAATTGACGATGAGGTGTTGGATTTTTCGACGACCCATGTTCCGCGAACACGGTAGCAACTTGGCTCCAAAGCCTGTCGACGAAGCATGCGCTCTTGAATGGCAGATGGCGCATATATATGCTCAACATCGCATCCAATATCAATGCTGTTTGTTTCCAGCTGTTGGGCGATATCTTGCGGACAGGATAGTTGAGCCGGAGGTGTGCCATTCAACAAGTTCACATTTTCCTCAACTACTGAAGTGAGTAGCTCATGATGCGTTTGTATCAGCTCTTGGATACGGCACAAGTGGGCAATGCTTTTGGGGAATCTGTATGTAATGACGAGCTCATTTTTTGGTTGCTCGATTTCTGCAGCGATGTCAAAGAGCGAGAGCCGAGGACAGTTGGGATGGCCGACTTCGGAAATACGCACGCCTTCCCCGAAAAGTTCATGCTCTGCAGCTCGTTGGACGACGGCCCCTGCATAGTTGAATACAACTTCCAACTCCTGGTGGCGGCTGTCTTGACCAAACGCCTCTCGGCCACTGTCAGAAAGATATCGACAGGCCCAGTATGGGTGGCCATTGTTTGGTACGGCTTGGCGACGCTGACTGGCTGCACGAATTGCGTCGTCGGGCCCCTTCAAAGCATCCTTGGGCAGGTGTATTGGGTATGCTGCCGTGAACCAGCCTACCGTCTGTGCGATGTTCATCGAGGGCTGCCATGGCTCGCGACCGTGACTCTCTATGAACACATTTGGTGTGTCTCGCTCAGGGAAAGCACGCCTAAAGGCCATTGCAAATGTACTGATCATCGGGTCAGTCGGATGAAGCGATGCTTGACTCGAGAATCTGTCCAAAAGTTGGGCGGTCTGTTTCGCCGACAGGCGGAAGTCGTACTGAGCGGTTTCTGAGAATGTGTTAACGAGAGATGTTGCACCCGCTGGCTGCCAAAAGTCTAGGTCAAGGGGACCAAGCGCAAATGGCAGAACGGTGGCTGGATCCAAGGTCGAAGCATATTTGATCTCCTCCCGACACCATTGTTGGAAAGTGAGCATGGAGGTCGTGCGTGGTTGCGGTGCCGTGGCGTTTTGGACTGCAACCAAACCATCATGCAGATCGTGCAGGATTACCCTCCACGACACAAAGTCCACCACTAAATGGTGCGCGCAAAGTATCAGGGCTTGTCTGTCACCGCTTGATTTGACTAAATGCGCATGAAGCAATGGCCCGTGCGTAATGTCCATTGGCTCGGTGCAGAAGTCCTGAAGCGATTCTGGGGCATGGGTAAAGAAGCGATAGAGTGAGTCAGGTTTAACCTGCTCCCCTAAGTGTTGCTTCTGCAGCCACCTTCCATTGTGGAATATGAACCGTGTCGTCAAGGCCCTGTGCTTTTTGAAAACATGGTCAATTGCGAAGCGCACTTCATGAGTCCCAACTGATTGTGCAATGTCGACCTGTACCCGTTGCTGCAGGCTCAGATTAGGGTCACTCATGGTGTTGAAATACATTTGCTGGACAGGAGACAGCGGGAAGGGCTCGTCAGTGTCTTTCTCCAAGACTATCGACGACGTTGGGCGAGCAGTTGAAGCTGCCTTCTGGTTGATTTGGTCGAGACTTTGATCACCGAGGAGGTCGGGAATATCTATGGCGAATCCAGCCTCATGAGCCATATGGCGAGCTTCCATTGCGGCAATTGAGTCACCACCGTTCCGGATGAAGGATTGATCCAGACGTATACCATTGAGATCCATCTTTAGCACCTTGCACCACATTGCATTCAAGCCATTATCTGCATGGACGTGGACTGTGTTCCCAGAGGCACCGTGAAAAATGCGTCTTTCGGTATCTTCATCCATCTCTTCGAGCCAACCGCGTACATGCTTGCGATCGGCTTTCCCTGATGTCATTTGCGGCAAGAATGGTATGGCAAGCCATTTGGACGGCACCATTGCCGGCGGCAGGATACTAGAGACATGGGCGTGAAGAAGAGCTTGCGTGTGTTGATCGAGCCGAGAGGCATCGGATGACAGGTTTACGGTGGAATTCGCGGCCTTTGGGCTAGTAGGTTCCTCAAGGCATATAATCGCGGTGAGTCTCTTTGCGGACGGGCCGGATAGAGGGTACTCGACAACTGCGCTGTGCACTAAGTTACACTGTAGGATGGCGTCCTCGACCTCTGCAATATTTATCCGCTGCCCTCGAACCTTGACCTCCAAGTCCTTGCGCCCGTGATACGAGATGATGCCATCAACATCCATACTGGCCAAGTCACCTGTCCTGTAGACCCTTTCGCCGGTTTTCGGCAGTTGAATAAAGGATGCCTCAGTTCTGGTCCGGTCGCGGAAATATCCCCGAGCTAGAATCGGCCCTGAGATAACGAGTTCTCCGACTTCGTTTGGCGACAAACGTTGCGATACATCGTCAGGATCAACGACCCAAAGAGTTCCTCCTACAGCCCGTCCGAGAACGTGCCCCGTGCCCAGCAGCCCAGTGCGGTTGCTGATAACGCATGCAATGCTGGCCTCTGTTGGACCGTACACGTTGAATAGAGTCACTCTATTGGACCATTTATCGTTGACGTCTTCGGTAAGTACTTCGCCGCCTGTCTGAAGCATGCGGAGACTCGGGACGTCTTCGGGGTTGAGCGTCCGGGCTGAGGTTGGTGTGAGTAGAGCAGCTGTGACTCGGGCCCTCTCCATAAACCCTGCGATATAAAAGCGGTCCATGTCTGACGGGACACAGACAGTGCCTCCATGGATCAAGGTCGTGAGTATCTCGTCTACGCTCACATCGAAAGTATGCGGCGCGTACTGGAGTACACGTGACTCAGGACCGAGCCCTAATACGACGCCTCTCATCACTGCGCTAGTTGCGAGGGCTGAATGCTCGATGACTACGCCCTGTTATACTGTCAGCTTTGTCTTTAATTTCGGTGGAACGAGGACTCACCTTTGGTTTACCGGTAGACCCGGATGTGAAAATAATGTATGCGGCATTATTGGGAGTAGCAACGTTAACGGGAAGGGCGCATGTGCTATTAAGATTGACTTTGTCAATTTCAAGCACGTGTGGACATTTTAGGCTTTGCGCCTTGGACAGCAGGGAAGACGTGGTGACGATTGCACACGGTTCAATCTCAGCCGCAAGTTGTTTCAGTCTCGCCTGAGGATGACTTGGATCCAACGGAACAAATGCTGCTCCAGACTTCAATACTGCAAGCGCCGCCACGGGGTACCATAACGACTTTGTCATCATGATTGCTACTCGTTGTTCGGCGCCAGCACCTAGGCGGATGAGCTGTTTCGCCAAGGCAGAAGACTTCTCCAACATTTCTTTGCATGAGATTGAGCCATCATGCGCATAGATCGCTTCATGCTCGGGGCGCGCGAGGGCCCGCTCTTCAATCAGGTCATGAACACACCGATCGATCTTTACGCAGCCAGACCCCCCACTAGACGCAACAGATATATCGGAGGGTATGTTGATCGAAGGACTGGGCGTTATGTTCGCGGCCGTGAATCGCAGTGCTGTCTCGAGGGCTCGCTGGAAGGAGTCGACAAGTTGTTCTGCTTCTGGAAGCGATAGATACGCGTCGTCGTATGTGAGGTGCAATTGCCATTCGCAAGCGCGGCGATGTACATTGAGATGGAAAGCGCTCTGCCATCCGTCAGCACTGTTATATGAGAAGCGCTCTAATTGATGGCGTACCTTGCTTATCTCTGAATGAACGTTCTCTGAAGGCGCTGACGAACTCGCAAGATCATTATCAGTGCTTGCGGCCGCGTATAAAATGGTTGTTTTGCGGATGTCGTCGGTAGGTGATGCCGTTGGGCTGGAAGGAGGAGTAATGGACGAGCCCCTGAGATCGAGTGTTCTTTCGAGGACTGTTAAGGATTTATCGGAAAAGACGACCTCTGAATCGGGAATAATGGAAGCATTCCATCGCTGAGATACTGTTGTCTTCCATACATCTTCCACGACGTCGAACCCGGCTGACGTGGAGACACTTGTGAAGGATCTGCTGACAGTGTTGTGTTGATGGTGACTCGAAATGGACAGCATCCCATTTGTGGTGATCGTTGACATCTTGCTCAACATGTGCAAAGGGTGACGAACAAGGTGGAGAAAAAAAGGTGAATAAGTTGCAGGTGATGGGTATCACAATGGAGCAAAAAATTCGAGGAGGGACGTTACAAGTGATGAGAAGGAAGGTGTTATTAAGTACTAACAGCGCCTCAGAAAGATAATGTCGACATCTGCCAAATCTTTTAATAAAGAAATTCGGCCAAGTGCGGCGTTCACAGGTTATTTGCAGACAACGTACTCGACCACAGAATCTTTATGCTATTCATAACAACCCTATATTTAGAGGTTGGGCTGCAGCCACTGTTTCCAAGGAACAAACGAGTCTCAATTTTCTTTGTCATAACCAGTGACAAAAAAGACTTCCTGTTCTTCACTACCATGCCATTGTACCTTGCCATCTACGAGCCACATGACAAAGCCGGGCATTCCTTTGAGCTTCCAGAAACAATGTCTGTTACTCCGACTCTAAGCACTTTTTCAACAAACAAACAGTGCATTCACGCATTTCTACATGTCTACGTAAGAGGCCTGATCAACAATGGCCCATCAGGTCCAATGGAACCCTTACCTACCGAGTCCGACAATTTCGCACAAGCTAGCAACAGCTCCAGCTTTGGTCCATGACAACCACATTCATCCAGCCACCTCATACTCACTGCACCTGCTTACTTCTACTGTTGGCACGGGCCCAGGCCTGGTCATACTTTGATCTGAGACACGTGCATGCAAGGGACATCTGAGACACGTGTCTGTAAGGAGAGTCATCCCGCTCAATATGCTCATTGCCCAACTGCCCATCTACATTAGACTTCGAGGCTGCAACCTGTGACTGTAGGATGCGGCTCGGTTTCGATAGTATCGTTTCAGAGGAGTCACTTGCATGAGCCTGATCTGCGGATTTTCAATTCCTGAGGAGAAACTTATTGTTGATCGACTTCTGAGGTCAGCTTTAAATATCAGTGACGCCATCTATCGCAGGTTCATCGCCCACTTCGCATAGATTGAACCTCCCTTCCTCAGACATGAGAATGATAAGTGGGAACCTCACCCGAAGCACCTTCTGGATTCAGCTTCCGGGACGCCAATATCGCTGCCTGTCCGGCATCTGCAATCTCCTCCTCTCACACTCCTCGCATCAATCCCCACCAGACAGTGAGGCAGTGCAACTCAACTTTATTCACTGATCTATTGAATCCCTTGCAGTCGTGAAGCTATCTAGGCAGCACTCCGCAATATCTGGACTTGACCGATCGCGACTGAGATCCAGCGAAGAAAGCATGGATGCCTTATCATCTGCGACATTTACCAGCCTCCGTATAAGATCGCATGAGACCAATGCGTCTGCGATCCGAAAGTCTGGCTCGCACTTTCAGTCCTCACCGATACCAATTACCGAAAATCCTTCTCCGGAACTCCCTATGCAATAGCTATTAACTCTGATGAAGCTACCTAAGCGAGATCGATAGTTCTCTGCATGCTGCTAGGGCCTGACAATAAAAAACCCCCTCAAGCTGCCTACCCAAGTGATCGATCGATCTTCTGCACCCTGCCATTTTCCATTCCTCGTCAAACCATCGCAAGCATGCTCGCAGTAACAGCAGTTTCTGAATTTGGTGGAAAAGCAGCGGCAGATGTTGACCGACAGGGGTGAGTGGTGGTCGCTCCTTCTCTGCGAGGGAGAGGACGTCTGAACGTTGGACTCTGGGAAGGAGCACTGGGACCAGCGTAGCGAGCGGCGCGCGCTCAGTCCCGGTCTACGTTATGGAAAGGTAGGCCGCGTGATGTCTGAGCAAGCCATCTGTGCAGTTACAATATAGGTGGGTTCCCATTTCCTCATCGCCCAATATGCAGCAGATTTATTCAGGCACGGTTACCAAATTTCCATTGAGTTCGAAGGATCGAGTAAGCGGATTTCTATCTACTTCCCCACTGTAGATTGAGAGATACACACATGGTATAGCACCTAATAGCTAGCAACCCAAGCACCCTTACGAATTACCTCTCTCCGGCTGTAGGTACTAAATTTCCTTTCCAATACCCAAGAAAGAGGGCTGGGCTGGCTACGGTAGGAACAATACATACTGTATTCTCTATACTGCGAGTCAAACACCTTGATCCCAGTCCTGGTACTTGCCGTCCCCTAAACATCCTGCTCGCTCAGAGGAAGTCTTTCTAAGTACTTGACTCTACATGTTGTATCATAAATAGGCAATGCGCACGCGTTGGGAAGATACCCACCAACTAAGCTACTGGACAGTAAACCCTACTTGCCACTATATGTTCCCGCGAGAGTAACCACACGATCCCGTCGGAGCTAAATCAACGTCCGAAAAGCGGACATTGCGCGTTTCCGTTCAGCTTGAGCTACTACTATATATCCTCGGAGACATGTTATCTCACGAGGCGAGCAATTACGATGGGCTATGCAGATGTACTTAGGAAGAAGGGATGGGGCTAATACTGGGAAGATGTAATATGCCGAGTCATTTCTTCGTGATACTTCATAAAATAGATCGGAGTCAAATGTGAGTAGGTAGCCAGGGGCGTTCCTTCCAATTGAACAAGAAGGCCCGTCGCGCCTTCCTGGATTCAAATGTCCTTGGGAGATTGGGTAGGAGCGAAGGACGCCTGCTGGGCTGCAGGTGGTCCATCGCACCTTCCAATCTCAGATTGTAAGGATCTGATTGCGCTAATCCTTGTATTGGCTCTAGAAAACAAATCCAATTCAAATATTCAAAGCCTGTACCGCCAACCCCTCTCATTTCCCGAATGCGGCGTCCATCCCTCCGCCTCATCCAACTTTTTATTGAGTCTTCGACCTCTCCAGTTCACTGCGAAGGCCGACACGGCCACGAGCGCGCACCCCATGAGCACCAACCCGCCACCCATACGATAGTATGGTTCTTGACTAGTAGGGTAAAAGTACGGACTAAACCAATGGCTGCACTGGCTGATGCAGTTGGCAATAGCAATGAGGGCGGCTTTCTTTGATCTAGGTGATGGGACGACCGTAGTCTCCCAAGATAGCTGTAGATTGAGACCGCTGTAGGTGCCGCAGATGAGTAGGATGATACCGAAGTAGCGGGCGCCGACATTGAGTGTGCTAATGAGGATGCTGCAGCCTGCGGCTGAAATTATGATGGGGATGACGATGTGCCAGGTTGACTCTTGGAGCCTGCCGCAGGACCACGCGGCGACGCAAGCGAAGGCATAAGCGATGGCGTATGGCGGGGCTTGGACGAGGTAGGTGGTCATTGTATCGAACCCGAAAGTTTGCAGGATCTGTTGTAGTTTGTCAGCCGCAGCGTCTCTAAATGATACTTCGGCGCCGTTGAAGGGTTGGTGGACGTACCGAGGGTAAAAAGTCCTTGAAGCTTTGAGCAGTCACCAATGAAAAGTGCATCAGGCAGAAGAACCACGTGAAGGGGTCCTTGACTGCATCTTTGAGCCCATCCCACGTCCCGCCAACAGTCTCATCGCGACCACCGTTTGATAGGAGCACACGGTACTGTGCCATCTCGCTTTCTTCGTCAGTGAGGAACTTAGTGTTGTGGGGCCATGCAGGTAAGAACATAAACGCCGCCGCTGCCACGACGATAGACACAATCCCTTCAATCAAAAAGAACCACTGCCAAGCGTGTAGTCCGCCGATACCGTCCATGTTTTCAAGAATCCCGGCGGCGAGAAAGCCGGATATGATGTTGGATATGGTGTTTCCAGCATGCCAGATTGCCATACGAATTGGAGACTCTTCCTTGGTATACCATGAAGAAGTTACTAACTGGTTAGCCGGGAACAAAGATCGAGAGTTGATGAGTAATTCTTCTTACAGAGTGTGAGGGCAGGAAAAAAGGGCGCTTCGGTCAGCCCAATGAAAAACCGAACGGCGCAAAAGCCAGCACCGCTGTATCACCGTTAGCCATCTGCCAAAAGATGAAAGTAGCCATTAGAGGCGACTGACTTGGTCATGGCAGGCATGCAAATGGTCCCACTGCTCCACAGTAACATGGTTATTGGAAGGAACCATTGTGGGTTTGTTTTAGCCATGATCATGTTTCCAGGAAGTTGACCGACGAGATAGCCGACATAGAATGTTGAGATGCCTGCGCTCCATACAGTGTCGCTCATGTTCAGGTCTTCCTGTAGTCCAGCCAGTCTGGCGTTTGAGACATTGATGCGATCAAGATAACTAAGAGAGAGTAAGTCACGTAGGGTGGGATACATCTGAGGAGAGACGTACTTCATTAGAAACATAAGTGTAACGCAAGGCATCATATGCCAGTCAATTCTCCTGAGCACGCGCTTGTTGAGGGCCTCTATTTGTTCCGGAGTCAAATCGCGCAGAAGGTCAAAGCGCATTTGAATTTCCCCTGGAGAAATGTAGGCACCCTCAGCATGCTGCGGCTTCGCGGTTTCCGAGACAAATTCGATATGTTTATCAGTGCTCTTGATTTCGGCGTTGGTATTGGTTCTCGGTTCAACCTCGCTAGCAGAGCGTCGAAGTGGAGGTGTGTGAGACATGATGAGCACTGCAGCTTTCTCGCCCGAGACCTGCTAGACTGAATGCGCATTATGGGAACGTTCTCGAGGAGTGCTTTACTCTATTTATGCTGGAAGTTGGGCAAATCCGGGGAGCAATGACAGGCCAAACCCGGGGTTTGCGGGGTTGCGGAGACCAAACGAGTGCATCCCGCGGGAAGAGCATAACCAGGGATGAATCAAACCAAGACGGGAGGGGGCTTCAGGGACTCAAGTGGCGAGGTTGCGAATGGGTTGGCGGCCGCCGCCATTAGGTAAAGGGAGCGCTAGTGATTATGCCTTAGCGGAAACCAAAAATCCATGTTAACAGCCTTTGGAAATCGGAATACCGGAAGAGATGCTCTAGATGGCGCGAGCCTTTGATTGCTAATGCTATGTGGTAGGACCGAGATGACCTGGGACCAATATTTTTCTTAGACACTCCCCCTTTTCGAGCTCATAAGGACCGCCGCAACGTTCTCATAGACCGTAAACACTATGCCGCCGCTGAGAACCAGCCTGCCCAACCGCATGGAGCTTCCTCGCCAAAAGGCCCGCAAACCTCCGTCTTTGAGGATATCTCGCACCGCTTCAAGGGTAGAAGCTCCTTTTGCACCTTGGGCACGTGTCTTGATGGTGTCGAAAGGCTGTGTCATATATACGGTTATGGTGCCGGCTGTTGCCCCCATGGCAAACGTGATAACGGGATTCTTAGTATCTTTGATACTAGTTCGCGACGAGACCGCTTCCTTGATAATGTTGTAAGAGCCCATTCGACAAGCAGATGTGGCCGACTGCTTCAATGTTGTAGATACAAGGCCGCGGTAAACTTCAGCGACGCCAGACTCGGCCAGGATGGTGCGGAGTGCATGAAAACCGCCATTGTAACGGCGCGTAGATGATCGGGCGTCGTCAATCCTGAAAGTGAAAAAAGGTACGTTAGAGCATGCAGATAACCAAAAGCAGTGGCAGCCTACTCACAAAGCGGTCTTGATCCTTTCGGTCGGGGTGACTGCCACAACGCTTTCCACCATCCCTGCTACCATGCCCGCCAAGATACCTCGAACTGGGGACAGGCTTCCATTTGAATCTGCAAGAGAATTCTTTATGGTATCAAACGACATGAATCGTACACCAGCCTTGAAGGCAGTGCCGAGTATGAGGGTTGAGCAACCCGTGTAAATAGCTCTAATTCCATCTTGGCGCGCAGTCGATATTATTACAGCGAAAGGGTTCTTGGAGGCTGGCTTGAGACCTTGGCTGGCGAGTTTCTGACTTAGTTGCGCTCGAGTCTTCGCAAATTCAAATGGATACTAGAACATCCGTTGATATCGGTTAGCAGCGATGGGTGAGACAATGACACGGTACGTACAGTGGAGGCGGCCTCTACAGCGCCAGCTACAGCTCCCGAAGCTAGTGAAATACCGGGAGTGACGGAATTCTTCTTTGGGCCTTGGGGCTGTTCCTTAGAAGGAGGCGCCGGAGAGGCACCGCTCGCAGCCGTCATGGAGGATACTGGCCAGCCGAAAGACGATGGCTGAATCGGAAATAGGGTGGTCGGTACAGAGAGAAAGTTGCTGCACTGTAGGAATCGAAGCAGTGACGAAGCCCAGGAGCGGATGGTATTTGGATGCTCGGCATAGCTCCGATGATAGGGGATTGGGGGAGTTGTTGGTGTGGAGTTGCGGAGGTGCGGAGGTTGAGGAGCGAAAGAGAGAAGCCGAGGAGAGAGTGAGAGACGTTGTTCCCGCGGGTAGGCACGTGACAACCCAACACATGACTTGGACGGAGTTAACCACGGCAACAGCTCTTTCCGCATTCACACCCCCTTCTGCTTCAAGTCCAGAATGATATCTACCCACGGCAATGGAGTTGATGCTCATTCCCCATCGACTCGCTCCCGCCGAAGCCGCGCCGTCGAGGCCTGCTCGTTCTGCCGTCGTAGGAAGGTGCGTGATCAGCGCGACAAGGACCTCTTTCGCAGTGCTGTACTAAATGTAATCTGGATACAGATCAAGTGCAATAATGAGCGGCCAGTGTGCGTCAACTGCAAGGCGTATGGTCAGGACTGTACATATGAACCTATCGATCCGAAAGCTCGCGAAGCCGGTCGACGACGACATGAACGGTCTGACCGTCGCAGGTCTGCAAAAGAAAACTCACTGGGAACTGGCAACGGACGACGGCCTCCCTCAGCGGGTGGGTCAAGTTTGAGCACTGAATGCCGCCAAATTCGTGCCAATGATTCAGAGGCTCTGGCTGGTAGTGATCCTGATGGTGATGCAGACCATGGTGGCAGTCGTGAACGTTCTGAGGCAGAAGTGGCTCGCATCGTGGTTTCAGCAAACGGTGCACCGAGTTACCATGGAAGGACTAGTGCCTTGTTTGAAGACTCTGTTCAAGATCGAACGAATGTAGTCGACCTACCTGCGCGGATGTCTGACGACTGGGTCGAACGGGGTCTCGTCGCAGAAGCTGTAAAACAACGTGAGTGACACCCGTACTTAACATCTCAGCTTTTAATGTCTTGCCCAAAGTTTTGTGGTTTTGTTTGTATTTCCAAAGCTGCTTTGAGATTAGCTAAGAGATTCAACAGGCCAGATGGAGCAGCTGAATTTCAGCCAAGGAAAGCTCGACTTTGACGGTATTGATCCCGATCTGGGAATGCATCTTCTCTCACTCCATTGGAACCGTCAACATCATTCATTTCTCATTACTTATCGACCAGCTTTCATGAGGGACATGGCATGTGGAGGCCCCTACTTCTCCAAGCTTCTTCTGAATGCTATTTATTTTGGCGCGGCCAAATTCAGCCCAAGGTTAGAGGTGCGCAAAGATCCCAACGATGTCCGAACTGCTGGGTGGAAATACCGTGAAAGAGTCCGGGAGCTTCTCGGTGGCGCGCTGGACCGCAGCGATATAACGACAATTCAAGCTCTGCTGGTGATGACGAACTCACTCTTTGCCCTCGGCGATGAAAGAAGCGCCGCATGGCTGTATTCGGGCCTGGCGTTTCGCATGCTGATCGATATGGGGATGCATGTGGATCTAACCAGCACACGCCGCTTCTCGGATGAGGACTTGGAAATTCGCCGCAGAGTCTTTTGGGCAGCATTTGGTATGGAAGCCTTCTCTATGAGTCGATAAAAGCTTATCTAGCATGAGACTGATGCACACAGTGGTTGACAAAATTCAGAGTCTGTACCAAGGCCGCCCAGTAAGTCTGAAGGAGACGGATGCATTTGTTCCAATCAAATTCCTTGACACCTACGAAGAGCTTGAGCACTGGCAGCCGTTTGCGTACTCAAACTGTGCCTCAAACTATCCCGGAATGCCGGCCTATAGCACATCCACTTTCGCCTCTCTATGCAAGCTGTCGATTATCATGAGCGACATCCTCAGCTGCATATATACAGAGCGCAGTTTCAACCAAAATCCCACTGAGCTAGCGAGCAAGTTAGAGGATTTTCAACTGCGGCTAGATCAGTGGGAGTTTCTATTGCCTAACCACCTGCACTTCGATTCGGCGATATCCAAGGCTGTGATTTTTCCACCGCCGCATGTGTTCAGCTTGCAGTAAGTTCACATCTCCAATGAATGAACAATGACTGTGGTATGTGATGGATGGAACTGAACGAACCAGTGCTATGCATAATTCTCTCGTCATTCTCCTCCATCGTCCTTTCGTGGCAGATGGCCATCTGTACAACACATCCCGATCAATCGCGGTCGATTCGTTCAAGAAGTGCGCTTCGGCGGCATCAAATATTAGTAACCTCCTCCGTGCCTACCATCGTGCATTTTCCGTTACCAGAGCGCCCTATCTCATTTCATATGCGACTTACGTCGCTGCTACGATCCTCACTCGTATTGCCGCGAATCGGAAGAATGACTCAGTGGTACATTCTGACTTGACTACTTGCCTAGCCGTCTTTGTGGAGAATCAAGGGACGAATTCAGCTGTTGGGAAGGCTGCCATCATTATACGAAGTCTGATGAAGAAACTCGGCGTTGTCATCGAGGGTGCTGCGCCTGATGCGCTCGCATCAACCCCTTCCACCGGCATCTATGATTGGAATACGCATGCGGTACCTCATGATCTCACTGGTGACCATCGCAACCAGATGAGCTATGGGAATGGAACGTACGCTGATGTAACCGGCAATTCTGCCGCAAGACCTCAAAGGGTCCCAAATGTGGAAAGGTCATCACATTCGCCGGGTTCGGAATGGGTAGACATAGATGGTATTATTCAAAGCTTTCTATCCGACACTACTGATCGTGGGACGCGACAGCCAAATGCTCACGCAGACGGAATCACGAGTCAATTCCCCGGAATACCATGGACAGCAGCGCACCAGTTCAACTCTTCCCCACTCACAGTAGCTGGTAGAGGCGTCGCAGGTGGAAACCACGATCCAGTCCATGCAGTTTCCCAGTCGGAATTACAAAGCTACCCGCGGGAGCAAGGCTGGGCACGGCCGAGTGTCAATGTAGGATCCCTCGAAGATCCACTTTTTGGGTTCAACGGCTCCGCAATGGATAGCTTTCCATTCGCGACATGGCAATAGTCGCATTCCGACTTCTCAAATGACTCGTGATGCGGACGATCCGCGAAAGCACGAGATCTCCTCCCGTCATCCCGTTTCCTCCCGCGGGAATATACCGTGGGATGTGGGCCTTGGTACTTCCCCTCCCCTGGGCGTGGGTTTGCCAGCTATCTTGCTTTGAACGTCACCTTACTGTTAATATGTTCTTATAATACAGCAGTTGATCCTACTATCCCTCCGCATGGCGTCCCAAGTTGTCTCATTGCATGCCAATGCCTTGGGATGGGGAGCAAGTTCGTCCCTCGAGTCTTCAGACGAGCTCTTACTGCCCAGGTTCAAGCAGACCCCACCAAGCTGTCTACGTCCAATTATTCCAGCTTTGATCCAGGTCGCGTGGAATTATTGAAACCTCGTACACTAAATCCTCCCAGAATGGCCATTGGGCAAATTCCCCAGACGCGCCCACTCAAGCGCCATGTGCTCCCCTGCGTCCTCATGCGGGCCGGGACGTCCAAGGGAATTTTTCTTCATCACGGAGATCTGCCACTAAGAACTGCTGACTGGGCACCACATTTGATATCGGCGCTCGGCTCTCGGGGTAATGACCCTCGCCAGATTGACGGTATCGGAGGTGGCACCTCGACGACATCCAAGGTTGCTGTTGTTCGCCGCTCCCAGAGGCCTGACGCAGACGTTGATTGGACGTTTGTTCAAGTTGCCGTGGGCAAGGAGTCAATAGACTTGACCGGCACTTGTGGCAATATGACCTCGGGCGTCGCACCGTTCGCCGTGCAGGAGGGACTAGTCAAACCCCAGCCAGGGCAAACTGTGGTACGTGCTTCCCCCAGCCAAAGTCAGATATTCTAGAAGAACGTCAGCTAATTTTCATTGACTTCTAGATGGATGTACGAATCTACAACACCAATACAGACCGGATAGTTATCGAAACAGTCTTGCTGGACGGTTCGGGTGACTACGAAGAAGACGGGAGCTTCATCATACCAGGTGTCAACACTCCTGGCAGTGAAGTCAAGTGCAAGTTTGTCAAGCCTGTTGGTAGCATGACTGGGAACTTGTTTCCTTCGGGCCTACAGCAACAGACACTACGCGTGGAGCCAGAAACACTTATGCCTGGCCTGGACCCCTTCGATGTCAGAGTAACACTCATCGACTCTGCGAATCCTTTTGTACTCATTGATTCGACATCTATAGCAACAGTCCTTCTTGGTACAGTTTCATCTGACACTGCCCGCAATACTCTCGTTGAGTCTATCCGTCGCGCTGGCGCCGTAGCAATGGGACTGGCGACCGATATCGAGACCGCGGGGAATGTTCGCGGTACACCCAAAGCTGCACTTGTTTACCCGCCCAAAACATTCACGGAAAACGCCACTAGCGCTAGCCAAACAGACATCCGTATACAGGCATACTCGATGGGCTTGCCGCATCCCAGCCTACAGCTTACTGGGGCCGTGACTGTGGCTGTTGCACTGAGTTACACCGGGACCATTGTGGCGAAACTTTCTGCCAGAGACGTCGCCATGGCGCCTCCGCTACTTCCTACACCGGTGCTTTCGTCGCCGCCTGACGATTTAGTCAAGGAAGAGAATGAAGCTCAGCGCGAAGTCCTGATTGAACACCCAAAGGGTACAATCAAGGTCGACTTTGAAATGGATAAAGCTGGAGACGTGGCAAGCTGCTCGGTATCTCGCACCGCAAGACGCTTGTTTGAGGGGAAGGTTAGGTACTATGTACATGATAGCAATGGATAGCTGAACTGAATATACAAAAATCCCCGATTTTTCCGTCTATGTTTTCTCATGATCATCATACTAAGTAAACCCACTGATACAGGTAAAGCTCCAATCCTTTCTCCAAAGCAACAACGCACCCCAACACAGCCCGCTTAAAACCAACCTTCAATGCAAAATCAAGAATTATGTCCCGTAACAGCCCCCCAAATATAAGCAACCCATCCCCCAAGCACAAGCGCCAACAGAGCCCCAAAGCAAAGCACCGAAACAACCCTATTCCTCCTCGCATTAACCACCAAATGCTTCTCCCTTATCCTCGCAATATGCTCTGGGCCAATAGCAATCCTCTTCTTCCTCGTCCACTGCAGCGGCGCAAGGCTTTCGTTGAAGAAGGAGCCGATCAGGATTGTGGCACCGACGACAACGGATGCCGCGGCTAGAAAGAGGTATACTCGCACCACACGGTCATAAGAGTCGTTATCTGCGTCTTGAAGGGCGCCTGTTATGATGCGGACTATTATATTCATACTGCCCAGCACAAACAACTCAATTAGCTCACCATCCTATTCCTCAACAATCAAACCGGGAGGAAACAGAGTATAAGGTACGCACGCATTATTCATAGTAACCTTCAACGCATAAGCGCTCCCAAAAACAGACTGGTGCCACAATGTCGTCCGGATACTATCGACTATACTTGTGGGTCCGAACGTTGATGCGATTGCGTAGACGCCGAAGGACGCCGCGGTGCCGGATTTTGTACCCCCGAAGTTCACGAGGACCATGGCGAGGAATATTCCCATGCCACAGGCGAATACTGTTCCTTCTGTTAGGGGATATAGTGCTGAGAAGAGGAGAGTTTGGGAATTGAGGTGTTTGGGGTGGGTGTTAATTGTAGTACTTACAGACGCTGGCGCGGTTCCCGAGGATATCGATGAAGACGCCTAGAATTGGGACGAGGAAGAACCCTGATCCTATCAGCAACTATTCACCCTCGCAGTAAAATATAGCTTGGGTGTTGCACTAACCAGCGTACTGACTCAACGAACTATACCACCCCGCCTTAATAGCATCAACGTTAAACCGCTTCTCCGCCAACTCCGTCGAATTCTGGCTAAACACCAGCGCCGTACTTGTCTGAAAGAGAGAAAAGAGTAGGACCGTCCAGAACATCCAGGGGATTTGGAAGATTTTATCGAGTTCAAACCGCTTTGATTTCTCGGTGAGGACTTCGTTGGTTGCTTTATCTTGGCGTCCGGTGTAGTGGCGGTTGCAGTACCGCGTGAAAAAGTAGAAGATTCCCGTTGCGAAGTTTGTGAAGAGGTTCATAAAGACGGAGGTCCAGAAGACCCAGGCGAAGTTGCCGGTGTTCTAGAGGTTGTTGTTAGTATGGTGTATTTGTATTTGTGTTGGTGTAGCAGGGCCATTGGGTTAGTCAGGGTTCCTAGGCACCTTGGCGATAATGTTCGCAGTGGACTTTCCTACAAATCCACCAATCTATCACCATCGTCAGTTTCATATTTCAGTAACCCCAGCACGAGTCAAGGGGGGATACCTTCCCAATAGCAAGCTCAAACCCAAGCGTCGACGCAAACCCGTTACTCGGTGGGAACCACGACGAAAACATCTTATACTGCGCGACTTGTGTAGCGATGTCTCCGAGGGCTAGGATAACGCGACCGCCAATCATGAAGTTGAAGGAGCGTACAGTTGTCGCTGCTGCGACGAGGATCGACCCGATGGTGTAGACGATGTTGCCGTAGACGATCATTTCTATAGGAAGAACAAATTTAGTGAGAAGCAAAAGGGATGAAGGGTGGGAGAGACATACCGGCACCACCAACGCGATCTGTAACGACACCACTAACTAACAGCAGAACAGTGGCCATAAAGTCCTCGCTTGCTTCGAGGAGGGAGAATTGTGTGTTGGAGACGTTCATTTGCTGGGTGGGTGAGTACTTGGATTATGCGTCGAGAAAGAACGGGTATACCTTCTTGATGGTACTCTTCATAGCACCCGTCACGCCAGAGCTCCAGTGCGAGCCAAAGCTAATGCAAGAGATGAGAAAGACAGCAAAAAGCTTCGCTAGGAGTGGGGGCGGTCGCTTCCCGTCCATGGTAGAAGGGGGTGCTAAGACACTGACATCCTCTTGAGAAGGGGACGACACAGCAGGTTCTGCAGACTCGTGCGGGGCTTTTTGTGTCTCCATGGTGCCTGCAATAAAAGCTTCAAAAGAACAAAGAATAACTCGCAAAGTAAACGAGCGACACCGTCCTATTTAAGTGTTCGGCAGCAGCCACGAAAACTTGATCAGATAAGATGGACAAACCCGCATCGGCTTGTGGACCGAACTTCTGATTGGCCATGACACACTGATTGATAAGATGCGGGAACTGTCCGAGGCTGTTCAGCGCCGAGAAAACTGCGCTCGCGAATGGCATTCCACTGTCAATATCCACAGCTCCGATTACCGCTGCAGGGGAGCTATGACGGGTGACGACGGGCGCGGTGGTGGGGTGCATTGGAGTCCGCGGAAACATTTCCCTCACCACCACGTGGTTTGAACATTGGTTGTGGTTCGGAGTAGGGCTGAAAAGGGGAGAGGTGCCGAGACCCTGCGCTTGTTTCTTGATTGTTCATTTATTGTCGGGAATTTTGAGCTTTGCCTGCCGACTCCTATACGGAGATGGTGTTTGTGCGGACACTCAATAATTGCAAGCATGACCATTTTGTGGTAAGCGTCGCAAAATATATAATGGGACTTTGGTAACTGCCAGTGCTGGAATAATGTTTGATGAAGAGCATGTCATTTCCCAGCGGACCCCATAAGTACCTTGTTCAGAGGGCCGCAGTGGAGTATAAAACGAGACACAGGGCAGAGCGATAACTACCTGCGTTGTATTTGGTTGGCAATGGCGCGCCCCATCACGTGATGCATAAAGCCCTGGCTCGCCGGCGCATACATATTGATGGATTTTCAAATGACCATCCCTATTGAGTGAACCTGGGTGCTAGGAAAAGATTAGATATAGGAGTCGCGTTGCTATAGCGGGGTAGCTCAGCCGGTCTCGCGAGAATAGTTTCTTACCACCGATAGCCTCCGCACGATTCGCACCCAAGGGAATCTGTTGGCTGTGATTACTCTGATCGGTAGATTCATATTTGACCGGAGGGCAAGAGAGTAATGGCAAATATAGAAATGGGCAATATATGAGAAGGCTACCTGTGTAAACAGAGAAGGAGCTACAGACTTCCGTCGTTTCCAGAAACAGGGCAGGAACGACCATCGCGCGAAAGGGGAAAACGGTTTAGGAAGGAGCCACCACCTAAAAAGGAAGGCGCGACCAGCTTCCTTAAAGTCGAGGTGGAAAGGGAAGGAGCGAGTTGGGTTTAGGAAAGAGCGACTGCGATAGTGACAGGCACCTCCTTAGGGAGCCCTTTTCTGTAGACCGGATAATTATACATTGCGCACTTGTTTAGTTTGTTCTTAACAAGCCATTCATAAGGTGCAATATAACCTTTTAGCTGTAATTCAAACCGCTGATCAGTTCTATCGCACGTCTAAAATCATATGCTTGGCGATTAGGAGTAGAGAATACATCAATAGGGACATGTCTCGCCAGAAGCAAGTTTCGTAAACGTCTCCTTTTGATACGCCAACTTGAACCCAACACGCTCAATGTTCCTCGGGCTCCCAGTCCCAGGTCGGGTATTAACAACAGCTCTCTTGATCCCGTTCTTCTTTGCTTCCGCCAGCCGTGCCTTCAACAACGCGGTCTGAACGCCTCGACCTCGGAAGTCAGGAATCGTACTGTCAATATACAGCTCTGCGACCTGACCAAATGGTGTATCCAAGTATGCAAGACCCGCACCCCCTGCAAAACTCCCATCGATCTTGGCGAAGTATAATCGAGTATCCTTGCGCAGTGTGGCGCTTTTAGCGAGAATTTCCAGAAGCTCAACGGCGCGGCCACCAGACTTGAACCCTTCAATCGAGTTCCTCACGAAAGTTGGCTTGTCCTCCTCAGATACACTGGTGATCTTGATTCTATTGGCGGGTTCGTCGCCATCTAGTTGATAATGCTCCAACGGGAAAACATAAACGCACTGTGCCCCGACAACGGTATAACCCTTCGACATAAGAAGACCACTTGCGTCAGGATGCGCAAGCTGAGAGAGGTTGATAAATGGGGCTATACCGATGCGCGCGAAGAGAGCCTCGATTGTCTCAATGTCTTTCTCGGTGACGGGCCCGTCCATACCAAGTCCAGCGACGTGGTTCAATTTCCACATCCACAGTGGTTTCGTGATAGCGACAACACCGGTGCCCAGCGGAGTCAAGCTAAAGCCTTCATTAGGAAACTGTTGTGCTACCGATTGATTTTGCGCCGTGATGAAGACTGCTTCGGCGGCTTCGAGGACGCGTGCTTTTGCGTATGGCGATGAATCTTCTTTTCCCGCAACCATGATGGAATTGATGAACATGCGCTGCTCAGGCCCTTCAATTGAGATGTTGGCGTGATTTATGAGAAGATTGTCAAGTTATGATGGTGGTGTTATCTTGTGCCAAATTCCAATTCTCGGGTGTGACTCATCGTGAGTCGTAAATCAGCACTATGTTGAGGCGATTACTAGGCAACTTATCGTCATTTTGCCAGGCCCCAAAGACCGGGGAAAGTGATGCTGCCTCCGCAATTGATCGTACACAGAAAGCCCGGGAATTTTCATTTTACTTGGCTGCACGTCTGCCCGAGGCAGTTGGAAATCGCTGTGGTCTGAGAGCATCATGGGCTTCTTCTATACATACCGGATATAAGATGAGAAAGACAGGACACTTCCTTGTACATACCAGGCCTTTGATAGTTCCAATCAAGGAATGGGGTACTGGAAAAAATGAGCCGGTCGCATCGACGGAAACGTCATGATGTTAGGGTTATTGTGGCGGCTGGCCGCAGTTCTGTGGATATCACGGTTCAACTTGGTGTTTATTTACGCAAAACAGAAGACCCTTGATACAGTGGAAAGAGACCAAACTCACGTAGACAATTCAAATGGTCGAGAACTTACCTCCACAGACTCAATATTTCTCCACCCGCACCAGTAACCACAATACGCAACAATCATCCAAGAACGCGCCTAGACAAACGAGCTCAACGAGCCTTGAGTCATCCAACACTCATGAATCAAAAAGCACTGAACAGCACAGCGACTACGACTCAGACCCTGAACCATCCATCATGACCATGAGCAATGAAGAGTAGGGCGCTAAATAGCAAGGGACAAGGAACTTCCCCGCGTCATGTTTGCGGTCTCTAATGGGCCTCCGGAGCGGCTTCGGAAGATGGAGCAGATTATGGATGTATCTGTTCATGCAAAGAATTGGGCAAATGAAATGAAGGAGAAGAGGTTGAACATGGAGGGAAGGGATGAGGAAGATGATGAGAGTGAGGCAGGGGAGATAGATGGTGCCGGGGCTGTTGAGGAGGGAGGTAATGGTAGGAAGGATGCTTGAGACTGGCAATTACATCATAGATTGGATTGTATGTCAGGTTATTGATCAATGAGAGAACAATAGCCCTAGCTTCAAACCGAATACTATACATATAGTCTACCAGCAAAAAGACCTCAAAAACTTTGTAGATCCGCTTCTAGACCCATAACTGATACCCCCTAATCCAACGAAGTAACATTCCTCCCAACAGAACAATTAGTCAAAACATTAATAGGCGGGAACGTCCCCCCCTCCGCAAACGCCGCAGACGAATAATTATAAGTCGGACTAAGCATCATAATCTGTCCCACCGTAGTTCCAAACCGCTCCGCCAAATCCTTATACACCCCCCACGTAAACTCATACGGCTCAATCGTGCACGAACTCGGCGAACAAAGTGGGACCTTGACGAAATTTCCAGGCTCCAATTGCTCGTCATCACCGGCTGCTTCGTCGGCGAGGACCATGGCCATCAGGGAGTCGACTGTTATGTTTAGGCGTTGTGCGATCCGCGCGTATGTGTCTCCGTTGACGGTGTAGTAGAGGCGTGGGCCGCCGACGATGCAGGTGTTTGTGGTAGTTGTGTTTGGGAGGAGGCAGCTTTCGTTGTCGGGGGTGCAGGTCTCTGGGGGGATGAGAATCTCTTGCCCGACGTTTGGGACGATTGTCACGTCTGCCATGAGGTTTTGGCGGCCGATGTCGCAGACGCCGCGGCCTGTGGCGTTGGCGACATCGAAGATTGTTGTTCCGGCGGTTATGATGGGGTAGAGGTAGGTTGTTGTGTTTAGGGTTGCTGCGTTGCAGGACGGTGAGGTTGTGGCTGCGGAGGCGGAGGGGGTCGCGGTGGCTGTTGCGTATGCGGGTAAAAGAAGGGCTGTGAGCGCCACTGCAGCATTGAGAAGAGATCCCTCCATGATGATTGCTGCCTAATGGTGTATTCCAGGAAGTTTGCGGCCGTTGTTCTCTGTTTGAACAGTCTGCCCATGGCCTTTTAAGAACCCATGACGGGCATCACTTTCTGCGGAGAACCCGCAAGTCAGTTATTAACTTCGCACCTGTCTACGCAATCTTCATATTGCTTGCGTATACTCATTCGCACAGTACCTGCAATGCAGCTCGGAGATAAGAGGGCTCGCCCTGTCGATCCCCCCACAAGCCGCGCCGGCTTCGCAAACTGACCCTATATGAAGTATAGTTCACGGCGATCATCTTCGGCGGTAGGACATTGATTAGTCGTGCAGGCTTCTAACGAGTCTGAAAAGTGCAGATTTTCAATTTGACGAGCTTCCTTTTATTTCTGCTGCCGAAGATGAGCCGTTTTCCCGTTCCCGTTCCTAAAAGTCATCTTCAATACCGGCCGAAACCAGCATTTTCTGTTTATGATGTAGCTTGAGGAATCACTGAGCACATGCACCCAGACTTGTCCTTTTTCAAATTTGATTGCGTGCGCTTTTGTTGCGGTCTATTCTCAATGCCGCGGAAATGGAATCCCTGGGAGCGGGCCGAAGTCCGAGTTCGTCTCTCCCCATCAGGTTCCCGGTTGGCCATGAAAGAAGTCGTGATTTGGAGTAAAGCCGGAAAAGACAGTCTATACGTGGTAATGCAAGCGATGCCTTGCTGTCTGCAAACTAGTTTATCTGCTATAGTACATCTCCATCCAGGGAACCTAAAGCTCCACATTACTCCTCAACAACATTTTCCTCGATGAGTTGGAAGTCCTCATCAAGGTAGAACCACTGATCATATCGTGCAGGCTTCGGTTCAGCGGGCTTCTCATCCGACTCAACAGGGATGTCGAAGATGTTGGTAGCATTGCTACTGGACACGAAGCTGCCCGCGATATCGGGGCGCGAGGTCTGGTTATAGCTGATTTCATTCGTGTCAACGGCGCCCTTGACCAGGTCCAGCCAGTAACCGTGGCTTTCTTCAATTTTGGAGGCGGCGAATGTAGCGTTAACATAAGAGTTGCCGACGATCGGGATGAGCTCGTCGCCGCGGGCGATCTTGTAGTACTGTTCTCGTTTATTAGTAGTTATCCATTCCTGGTAAAAAGAGGGCGTACAGTAAACCAGTCGTAGTAAGCCTTGATAAGACCAGGTCGGTACTTCTCAACATCCTTGAAGTCTCAACATCGTCAGCTCGCAAACCTCCAGGAAAGGAACACCCAGTAAAACATACTATCAACAAGCGGCGCAATCGGATCATTAACGTCAATCCCCAAAACCTTCCAATCCGTCTCACCCCCATCATTCAACGCCAAAGCCCCAAGGACCTTCACCTGCTTAACCTGCCCCGTATACCCTCTATCCTGCCCAATATCAAACAAATCCATGGGGTCATTATCACCAGGCTCATTCGTAAAACTGTGATTGAAATTCGGACTTTCCCAAGTCTGCGGGATGGACCCGTACAGGAATGGATATGTCACGAAGGGCCAAACGTTCTCGACGAAGCGCGGCGCGTCGTTGCGGTCGTCGTGGAAGATGGGGTTTAGAGGTTCGGGGCGCCGGATCTCGATCTTGCCGTTTTCGCCGCGCGGGATTTCGACGACGAAGTTTACTATTTTGTTGCTGGATGTGGTTGGGTAGAGGGGGACGTCGTGCCAGAAGGAGATGGGGTTGCCGTTGTGTTCGAGCCAGATGCGCCAGTCCTGGGGGGGTTATTGGTTTGGTGGATTAGCAGGGGCTTGTGGGCTTGTGGAACTTACCAGAGTGTTGGGACCGCCGACAGTCCTCAAGCTAAGGGCGTCATAATCAAAGGCCGAATTGTGCTCGCGACGTTGAAGAGCAGCAGCGGTTGCGATAGCAGGCAGCAGAGCCCAGGCAAAGCTTGTTCGAACCATGGTCACTGAAATAATTGGTTGCTTGGTACCTGGGGGGACAGTGGAAGAAAGAATCCAGATCAGGGGATCAGCCTGCATTTAGATCTCGTGCCATCTTGTCCCACCTCATGTCGTAATCGATCACCCACGACGCTAGAAGCTCTGGAAGCCTGTGCAACAGCATAGCTGCCACACGTGCAGAGGAGACGCAGCTCATCGCTCTTGGCATTCGGGGCCAAGCTGCCGCCAAGGCGCCGGGCCCTTTCCCTCTCCCAATGGGGATCGCGGAGCGGGAAACGTGCGTGGGTGGTCTTGTGCCCTGAATGCAACCCTCCAGTATCTAGCTTATGTTCCTGAGATGAATTATTCGGCCACAACCGATTAGTTTTCTAAGTCTACGGTGGCTTGTTAGTAAGGTTGGCTTCTGATTCCGCGACGTGCGACCACTCCAGCCCTAGCTGCTGGTGTCGTGTACTGTATACGCGCAAGTTGACACTTCCCCACCTGTCTACGACCTCATTACTCTTTACCAAGTTAAACGGTTGAGTCGAAGTTGGTAGGAATGAGCAACTTGAACCCGCCTTCGGAGTGATCTAAGAAATAAATCAAGGGAAGGGCGGGGTTTTGATAGTATGAACCATGTATTGCTCTTGTGATATCAATCGCCATGATAATATGGACCGTGATTTGGATACGTATCTCTTCAAGATTTATCAAAAGCTTCAGTCGGATTCATAGAACTTGGAGGGAATTCACAGTCTTTCTGAGAGGAAGGTGTGTCTTAGGATCGAGCATAAGAGGAGCATATCTGTCTTCAGTCTATCATTCAGTATCCTCGCTTTTCCTTTTTCCCCAGGGACGACAATGGCTCGACCGGACAACACATTCTGCCCTCTATGCAACACCCCAGTCACCATCAAGTGCCAGAGATATGACCGCCCAGACATCCCAACCATATTACCACTTGCCCCGACTGCGATACTAATCATCTGAGTTGGAGAGAGGGTATCTGCAAAGTATGTAGTTTGTCCGAAAATCAGGTCTGGGATGTGACAGGCAGCCCTTTTACCTTGCAGATATTTGCCCGCGACTTTTCAAGACCTGTATACAGGGACGCAGACTCCATTCAGAGACTCAGGGAGGATCCGAATTTTATGGATTCGGACTTTCAGCGCGAGGAGTCTGGCGGGAATGAATTGGTGTTCGAGAACAGATTGAACGAGTACCCGCAACAGCGGCCAAACATCTATGCCAAAAGGAAGGATAATGGCAGAGTTAGCACCAGATAAGGCAATTGTGGGCTTATAACTGAGGAGATTCAGGTGGTTGTCGTGATGAATTTGTATTTGGTACCTTCAGTTCATTGGATATAGGGGTCTGAGGGAGGGGGGACGGGTGATTACTTTGCACATTTTGTGGATAGAGCTTTTGTCCAAAGCTATTAACTTACAATATAACATATACATTTATCTTCCAACTGGTTCGACTATTTCTCATAACACACTTAATATCATCCTTAACAGCCTGATTCTGCATTAACTCCGGAAAATCTATCCCCCTCCACTACGAAGGCAGGACCCAACTCTAAGAGAACTACGTGGCACCCCAGTCCAGCATCTTGGTCCTTTGAAATGCTAGTTCATTATCCTCCTGTGTCAGCAGTACCGAGTTCCTTCTCTCGCAGCCCAATTGGTCCCTCCATTTGTCTCCCCAACACATCGGCAATCAAGGCTCAAGTCAATGACGAGATGCGCGAGCGCGAGGCGTAAGTACTAGTAGGATAGACCGCAGGAGGTGAGAAAGAGTCCTCAGTACAATGCGCCTTTTGTCACGATTGACAATGAACGGTCCCTCTTCATGAATGCAAGACTTGAATTCAGGGCCATACAGACAAAGGACATTGGAGGAGAAAAGCCCCTATGCGTTCAATATCAACATCCAGGCCTTCAGACTGGCTCTCGTGGACTAAGTCCTTTTGCATTTTTCGTGTCTTTTGAGGGGATTCAATTCATTTTTGACTCTTACTTTGGTATTGTGCTTGACTATCCCTCAGAAGCAGGTCAAGATAAGAATTGTCTCCCTTCCCAGACGGTACAACCTTTCTAAGCACCAGTTCCAAGGAATCGTTAATTAACCTACGCAATGTGATACGTCAAAAATAGTAGTCCAGTAACTACGGGTGAATACGCCTCCCACTGGTCCTTTACGCATGAAGGGAGGCAGGGCGTGCGTCATAAGTTCATTATTTCGGACGTTTCCAAGCAAGTTAGTATAATTTAGTGAATGATAGAACAGAGTCGATTAGATATAGATATACGGCGTGGCAATGGGCTTAATATACGACGTTCCAAGAGCGAGGGTCATTTAAGGCTCACTGGTGGTAGAGTGTGCAATGAACTGGCTAAGCCGGATGAGGTATGGTGTGTTCCTATATTGGACTAGTGCGTGATAGTCCAGGTTGGTTTATTTGGTATCACCAGGAGCACAGCAGTACTTTCTTAACCCATTATCAGCACCTTTCGATAATGATGAGATAAAATAACACGGCAGTGTAGAGCTACCTAGCTGTATGCCTATGGTAGAATGTGTATCGATTCCGCATTATCCGATGCTTACTGTAAGATGAGGTCAATGAGCCCTTGGTATCCGAATACGCATACGATTCAGTGGCCGGCCCCAACCACGCGGATATACTGGGATCAACTTGACGACAGTCCGATTACTTTGAAATCTTGTTTCTTGTTTGTTTTTTGGATTGTTTAGCGCCCTGGGGAGTGAAGGGTGAAGCCCTGTACTCTAGACCTCCCTCTTAAATTATTATTATAAGCCTGTTCCTTGCCCCTAGACTATTATAAGTAATATTACCCTACTTACTAGGTGGCTATCCTGATTAGTAGATTGCAAGTATATTGCAAACTAGAGGCATACTCCCTCCAGCACCACTCCTGCTGACAGGAGCCCCGAGTCCCGGAAGAGTGTGGGGACCGGGGTGGTTCGAAAGACAGGTAAGACACACTTTGGAAGCTGCTGACCGCGGCGTATGCGTTTGGAAAAGAGGACACAGCCATGTTGTCAAACATTACGATCTGGATCTTTGCTGCGCCTTCTAAGCTGCGTCGACATACTTAAAGCCAGCAGCCGCCATCACGAACAGAGACAACAACCCAATCACTACAACCATCAATTACAGCTTCATCTCCTACGCATCAATATGGCGTCTATCTTCGTGCTTGGAGCCCTCTCGCTCCTCCCCCTCATCACCGCCTCTCCAGCCCCAACCCAAACCCCGGGTCCACGCCCCTGCAAAGACCTAACCCTCTCCCTCCCCATAACAGCCACAAACGCCCTCTACGACATCCCCCGCGTCGACAATACCATCGACGCAGTCGATTTCGTCTGGAACCTCGATACCTGGACGGCCCCCAAACCAGCGGACCGTATCAAGGGTGATATCCCCATAAACGAAACATTTAGTATTAGTGCCATGCTTTGTGTTCCTGAGGATTCGGAGAAAAGGGGGGTTTTGCAGATTGCGACGCATGGGTTTGGGTTTGATAAGCGGTGCGTTTGTTCTTTACATTTTTTTCTTTGCTTGGCTGTTTTGAGGCGGGAAAAGGCGCTGATGTTGTGTTGGGCGGCAGGTACTGGGACCCAACCATCCACCCAGAGAAATACTCCTACGTCGACGCGGCCCTGGCAGCAGGCTACTCAATATTAACCTACGACCGGCTAGGCGTCGGCTCCTCAGATAAACCAGACGCGTACAAGACACTCCAAACACCCGTTGAAGTGGAAATCCTCAAGGAACTTGTCCTCTTTGCTCGCTCAGGATCCCTCGACGCTACTTTCGAAAAGGTAGTTCTCGTCGGCCACTCCCTAGGCTCAGGCCTCACACTCGGTGTTTTAACAGCATACCCGTCCCTAGCCGACGGCGCAATATCAACAGGTTTAATACCGAGCACACTCTTCGGGCAAACAGGGCAGAGGGCATTTGGGCTTGAGTTCGCGGCTCAAAATGATCCTGCACGGTTTGGGAGTCGAGACAGCGGGTACCTTGTTCAGGGGACTTTGACAGCGCTGCAGCAGATTTTCTTCAAGAAGGGTTATTTCGATGAGGAATTATTAGACTATGCGGAGGGAATCAAGGAGACCGGGACAGTGGGCGAGTTTGTGAGTCTTGCTGCTGCGCTGGGGAGTCCGGCGACGGAGTATAGGGGGCCGCTTTTGGTGAGTTCTTCCCGTTACACCTTCGTTACCTATTACCTCGAGAGAGACTATGTGGTATACTGATGAACTTGCCACACTTAGTTCGCACTGGGCGAATACGACTTTGGCGTCTGCCAGGGAAACTGCACGGGGGCGTATGATCTTGACGCTCTGCGGAACGAGACTTTCCCTGCTGCGAGGGATGTGGATGTGCATATTCAGCCTGGGAGTGGGCATGCGTTGACGATGCATAGGAACGCGACGGGGCATTATCGGGCTATTTTTGAGTATTTGGAGAAGTTCGATTTGTAGGGGTGAAGTGCTGTGAGTTGGTTTGTGGTGATGATGGAGGCAGGGGGGAGGTAGAGTCGGAAAGAGGATGGCTTATTTGATGTTAGCAGTTGAAAAATTGAATAAGATGCGTGGTTTCTGACGGACCTTTTTTCCTTTATTTGTCGCTGGGTCATTTACTATGTTGGGGATTTCAGAGTCCAAAACGATCAAAGAAGGGAAATAGGTCAAGGAGCCTGAAGTTTACTATTTCTGGGGCTCGGGCGAAACATATGCCCTACAAACTCAGCCGTACAATGTATTAAATATTAAAGAAAGATATATATAAAGGAATGGTATATACACATAAGCTCATACCCACGCTCATCACATCCCAACCCTCGAATCAATGATAAGCCTCTAAGCCCTACGCCCAGGAACATCGCGATCCCAAGCATTGGCCCCAGACGAAAGCGACTGCTCAGGCGAATGGCGTCTCCCACCAGGCTGTCCAGATCCAGCATTCCCAACTCCATTCCCATCATCCGAACTCCCCGCCTCCTCCCTTTCAATAACAGTCTCATGCGTAACCGTAATACCGGGTCCGGGCTCACCCTTGCCATTCTTGCCTTCGAAGAGAATCTGCTCATCACTACCCATAGCAGTCGTGTGATGTACACTTGTTCCGAAACCAGTGCTACCCATGCCACGTCGGAACCGGCCCTTTTTCTTGGTACTCGTGTCCAGTCTGCTCGCATCCTGCGAGGTAAGCGGGTAGTCGCCTTCGCGACGGCGGCCGGAGGGACCATACGTGTAATCTGAGGGACCGCCGGAGTTGGAGAAAAGGCCTGAGAGGCCAAGTTTCGAGGCGCCGCGGCGGATAAGGGGTTGGATTATGGGGAGGTTGGACACGACGATTGAGACGAAGGATTCGCGGCAGGCCCATTTGCTGCCTTCAATTGCACCGTTTGCGCCGGACTAGAATACATATCTGTGTAAGCGAGACTAGGCACTGAGGAACGTGCGAGTGAATGAAACGTACGGTCATGACAATAACAGCACGAATGACAGCTGCAACGCCGACGAAGATGGCGCCGCTAAAGAGACCCATGAGGGTTATCTTTCGGCGCATACCGATGCGCACGGTCCAGAGGAGAGGGAGGGGAATGGACATTAGGTAGAGATCGGTGAGGACGTTGGGAATCATAACGACGAGGACGTAAACCATTGATCGGGCGGGTTGACAGATGTCTGCATGTTATTAGCACCGACAATTTGGACACGGAGAATAGGTTGACTTACTCCCTGGATCAGGATTAATCTGCCAGAACTTCTTCATGGGCTGGCAGCTCAGCACGATGGTCAGAGCGACCCCGAGATAGGTCGCTCCAAGCATGATGTATGCAATGCGCACGCGGGTAGGCAAATGTGAAAGTCCAGTCCTGGTCCTGTCAGGTATGGAGTTGTATAAAGGATGAAGTTGATGCGTACGTGAGCCGAGAGTAGAAAACCGCCAGGGAGCCCTTGATCAGCCACAAGACCATGGTATACAGAGACCATCCTGCAACTTGAATCTTAGAGCCCATCTGACGGTTGTAGTACTCTCTAGAGGAGGGGTCGAGCGCTGCCCGCTGCTCATCGGTCATGTAACTGTTGGTGAGACCATCGTATTTCGAGCCGACTAGGTAGGCCAAGGTGACTTCGATCGCGAAGACGATCTAAGGTGAAACAAGGATATTGTTAGTATAGAATGGCAGGAAAAAGCAAGAACAAGATAAGAATGTCAAGCATCGAATCTACTAACCCCCGCCAATGGCATCAAAAAGTCATCGAGCTGAAAGTTCGACGGCCCGACCTGCGTCCAGCGCACATAGACACGAACGAGAATGAAGAGCAGGCCCAGCCCCAAGAGTGCGAAGCTCTCCGCGTACATGTTCCCCATGTCAACTGCCGAATAGACAACGACCTTGGACGAGTGGTTAACGAGAGAATGGCCAAAGTAAGACTCGGAAGCTCAAGTCGGCAGATGATGATATATGGGATGAGGCATAGTACCAGAAAGTCAGACTCCTGAGCGCCAACACTTCCAGGCTGAGATCCCGTCCCAGGTGGTCAAGGTTTACTGGACTGGAGTTAGTTTCAGGCCTTGCGAACAGCTGCTTCGGCCAGCGACTGGCTCGATCGGCGATTCTGGGGTGAATCTAGACGAGTTTCTAGATCTGCCCATCGCAATTTCCACCTCCCCCACACGTGGAGAAAAGCGCCCCGTTTCGCGGCGTCGCGGACAACTCCCGCCCAGCGCCCATCGACGGGAGGCAGGCACTGACAGCAAATTCGGCGTCTTGATAGTCTGGTCGACAGATCGGGTGGAGTTGTCATGGCAGGTTGACAAGTGTCAGTCTGTGTCAAGACTGTGTCAATACTGCGTCGACCAAATCATGGAAATGAAGTGACACTGAATACGTGCGGTCCAGAAATGCGGCGCAGAGGTGTTTCAGGACTCGTTACGGTTACCACTCTTGGATTTGCCCCGGGAAACCTCCTGCAAAGAAGGTTGGCTGCCCAGAGACACTACGGCATATGCGGCATGTAGTGCCCCTAGCGTGAATCCTTCGGAGTTCGTCCGCTCGATTCAAATCCTGGCCGATCGGTGAAAAGCAATTTCTAAGGAATAGGATCAATAAGCGGCTGGAGTAAAGTATAAGAACGTTAAAGCTGTTGTTAGGTGTAGAAGCAGCCTGTTGTTGCTGGGGAGTTATAGGAACGAGATAGGGCAGGCGCGACCCGTGACTCTGCGACTTGTCACCTGACTGGCAACTTGGTACAAATGCCAATCTTATCTCAACACGAGCTATGCAGTTCAAGAAGCGAGAAGAATCTTCATTCATTGCGAGACAACGGTAGCTTCCAGCTGACTGTCAGATCATCAATTATCGAAGCTTGGAGCGAGTCTAGCAGGCACGCTATGGCGCGATTAAGAATGCCATTCGCGCAGGGACAACCAAAGACCAAACATTCGGCAGCAGGGATTCTCTGGAGGATCTCAAGTCTGTTCTGCAGAGCAGCACGAGGCAACCGCATGGCGAAAATGCGTGGCAATCCTGAAGAACCAGAAGCTAGAAAGGAGAGTTTTCGCTTGGCAAGGGGGCCAAAATCAAAAACGATCGGTAGACTACCAGTTCCTGCAAGCTCGGTGAGGATGAGACCCACGCCGAAGATGAGCATTATTAATTGATAGCTGGATTTGAGCGCCTTGCTCTTAATGTCCAGTTGCTCAGGGACTGCTGCACCCATAGGCTATGGAAACTCGTAATGAGCGACCGACTATTCGGTACCAAAGTCGGAATGTCTTACTCTGCCACCACAAGATGAGCAAACCGTGGATCATCCAGGGATAGAGTTCACAATGGCGTTGACGGGTGTCCATGTGAGTGCGCCTCTGGTTTCCTGGACGAGACAGCCAATCCACTGACATTGGGATCGCCCCGGGACTTGATTCCGATTACCGCAAAAGGTACGGAGCCCTATAGCTGGACCTAATTGCATATTTAGGCTAAAGTCTCGGCGTGCACCGGGAACCTTATGTTATGACCGGGCTCGTTGACATTTCCGGACTTGGTGAGAAAATTCCACAGAGCTTCTTGATATTTGATGGGGGCTGTAATGGAAGGACTCGAATCCTGAAGACTAATAAAACGTTCTTCAATGGCAGGAAGGGTGGAGATACTAGTCAGGACTAACTGATTGTCAATCCCATGGTGAAAGATGCAAAAAACTAATATGCAGCGCCAGCGCACTGATCAACGGTTCTTCAACGCTCAGAGCTACCCCTTCAAGAACACAAGATATTCCAAGGGATCCTGCTTTTGCCATCCGCTTCGTGAGCCCAAAAGTAGATCTGCAGAGTCCGGGTGATTTCCGACAGCTGCTTCAGCCGGAGCAATGGCGCAAAGCGGCTCGAACTGCCTGGATCACTAAATCGTCGTTTGACGCCTCCAAACCTTGACATCCAGCGCAATCGGTTTATGCAACCAGTAAGATGTCGTCTGCATCTCTTCGTTGCTATCCAGCTCGAATAAAAAACTCTTGAGGAGTTGAGGGATGGCTTTGTAGATTTCACACATTGCAATCTGCCAATTGGTCAGCCTAATCACAGCACGAATACCCGAGGGCAACATTTATCGGAAGCAGATCTTATGTCAATAATATGTCGATGGCAAAGGTATGAGAAATTGAGAGTAAGAGGGGAATCGGCAAACGAAGTGATGGCAAACTCACATTCTTCCCCAAACAAGTCCGATTGCCCATCCCAAACTGCATAATATATTTATCCATATTATTCGCATCGCCCTCAATCCACCTCTCAGGCCTGAAAACATCCGCGTCGTCGCCGAAAACGCTCTTGTCAAAGTGAATCACCCCAGGGTTGACCCCTATCCTTGTACCCCCCGGAATATAAGACCCACCAAGCTGACATCCGGCCGCGGGCGCGTGTCGCGGGAATGATGCGCCTGTGATTGGGTGGACGCGGATGCCTTCTTTTATGCAGGCTGTTAGATAGGGGAGTTTGGAGGCTTCGTTGTAGGTTACGTCTGGGGAGTTCAGTTGCGCTGAGGCGAAGGCAGAGTCGATCTCGGATTGCAGTTTGTTGTACACACGGGGGGTGCGGAAGACGTTGTAGAGAATTCCAGTTAGGGTCAGGGCTGTGGTTTCGCTCCCCGCAAAGCTGGATTTTCAGGTTAGCAGATTATTCCGTCCATCTATGGGAGTTAAAGGACGTACAGCCCAACAAATGCCTCCATCTTGATATCATCGAGCTCAAAGTCCAGCCTTTTACCATCGTTATGCGAGATGTCAAGTAGCTTCCCTAGAATATCAGCGCGCTGGGGCTTCGCATCTGGATTCTGCAATGCCGCTAGTCTCCCCTTAAGCATCTTGTTCGACGTTTCGGAGAGTCTATCCATGGCCTTCAAAGCCCCGCGCACCTTTGGCAGCATTATACCCGTAAGCATGAACAATCCACGCAGATACGTCGGCATATTCGCCGCAATGAACTGCACGGGGATCAAATCGTCCACAGCCTCAATATAGCCTAGATGATCACCTCCTGCCTCAAGGAATCCAAACATCTTGCTAAAGTACATTTCGCCGATTACGTCGTATGCGTACCTTGGAAACGTTTTAGCACGCCTCAATTTTCCGAAGATATTGACTTGAGACTTACATTCTCGTCCACAGCCACATATCAAATGACCCCTTCACATCCGCAATCTCACCGAGCTTCGCCATCCACACATCGATGCAGTTGTGGACGTATTGCTCTGATTGCAGGATGCTTGTCATTGTGTACACGTTATTGACGATGCGTCGGCGATCGGCATGCTGTTTTCCTCCTTCGGAGGAGAAGTGGTCTGGGAAGCGAGCTGTCCTCATTAGAAACGGTATTAATTGCTGGTGCCGATGAGTTGCAACGTACCCCAAGGTGGTCTGAACGCGAGATAAAAGTCCGTCTGTCAAACTAATTAACCGTTGTTTGGTCCGGGTAAGCAATGATTGTATAGGTACGTACCTTTGTAGTTCGCGACTGGACGCCATAAAGCGCTTTCATTGCTGCTGGGTCGCTGGTGATGAGTTCGTTCGGCGCGATCCGAACCACGGGGCCTGCTAGGTAAGCCCGGATCCCCAAGGTAGTTGATCTGTCATACCATATTTCGCGTGAAGCTTCCTCTGCCTTTTTTCCGCATCTCCCGGAAGAACATGCAGAACAATCCAAAGGCGCGAGACAGAAGCCGAGAATGGCCCTGGGAACTTAGATAGAGGATGGAAGTATCGTGCGTAGACGATCCAGATACCCCAATACAGAGCAGCTGCAGCACCCGCTATACCACCCACAAAAGACAAATCAATATCGTGTACGAGAGTTGGAAAAGCCATGATGAGAAATTGTTTGAAGGGCATTTGTTGAAAGAACCTTGGCCTCAAATAAGAGCTCTTTCTCGCCCCTCCGTCTCAATACTCATACGCATACGCTAGAGAAGTTAACATCTGAGCGCCGGACGAATATACTCTAATAGGATGCCACGTCCAATGATAGTTTATTTATTTACGGCGCTACTGCGGCTGCAATCTATTCCTTCCAACGGTCGTGCATGGCGTGCGTTAGGCTCGCGACGAGCCGGTCTAAGAGGGCGCTAGGGGAGATTCTTTATTATTTGAAATCCACTATACATATTACTGGACTGATAGATATCGAATTTCTGGGTCATCTGCGCTGCGTATCTTTTTCTGAAGCCGAGGGCTTTGTGGAGCGAATATATTGGGTGCGTTGTTCAAGTAGGATCCTTTCTATGACTACGTAGCTCAGAAACGAATTTATCTTCGAATCTACCTTTAGTATTGCCTATGATCAAGATTTAGCGTCGACTGGCCCGTTATCCGAAGTATTTTGATGTCTGTCGACAGCGTGGTACCAATATGGATTTGGTATACATTGTGCCTTCTTTGTGAAACTCGAAAACCTTCTGGCCGAATTGGCTTTGGCGCATGAAAACTCGGCTTAGAACCTGCAGGGCACAAGCCGTTACAGCTAATGGTAGAGCAGGAAAACGAGGTCTGAATAAGCGGAACAGGGCTCTGATATCACTCTTGTCTTTGGATTAATCGGATTGTCAGCGATTGGATTACGTACTGATCTCTGGTCGATGTAACCACTACAGGAGTAGAACCAGCTCTCGCCCGCTCATGAGCGCCATCGCTATCACTTGTTGATATGCATCAGCCCAATCCGAAACTCACCCAGAGACGCAGATGACTGCATCCGCAGAAGCAAACATATACCCCGGTATAAGATAGGTAGATATGAGCTTGGCGCAATTCCCCGCATCCAGCTCTTTGTTCCCTCTGACTCCTTATCTCTCTCCGAGATCTTTAACACAAGGCTGTCCAAGACCAAGCGCAATGGCAGATCTGAAAACCCTTACCTCTGCGATTACCGCCTTTCTCGACAACCCTCCGTTGCAGATCAGCGAGGCAGAGCGTGTAAACCTCTTGGGACTAATAGAGCGTCTCCAAAGCGTGGTAGAGACACCTCGCGACAGGATCATGACAATCAGTCACTCTGTGAGCTCACACCTTCTTGCCGAATCATAATCTCTAACCCAGACCGCTAGCAATTTCTACCAGCAATGACCAGAGTCGCGCAGGGAATGGGAGTTTTCGACGCTTTTCTTGACTCGGGGTCTTCGGGCCTCAGCCTGTCGGAGCTCTCGTCGAAGACGAAAGGGGATGAGAAACTCTTAGGTGCGTCAGCTCTACACAAGCAAGACCTGATGTGCGGCTTGGGCCAAAAGATCTAACATCCACTATAGCCCGCCTAATGCGCTTCCTCTCCGCATACGATGTGTTCCGCGAAGCTGGTACCGTGATATTCTCATCCATACCTCTATACAAGGCTACACCAATAGCCCTCACCCTCGCGCATGGAACCGCCGAAAGCGCGATATTCAAACACCAGTATTTATACTACCTTCTGGCATCCCTTCCTGGAGTCCCAATTCTTGTAATAACAGCCCGTTTTAAAGAGCAGGCTTCACACCCATCTCAGCGTCCCTGAACGACTACCTCGCCAGCACGAGGTACCAGAACCCAACTGACGCGTATAACGGCCCGATGCAGTTTGCCCGACGCACAACCGCACATCACTTTGACTGGTTGGCTTCGAACCCCGAGGCCCAAGAGGCGTTTAATACGACGATGGCGATGCTCCGGGTGATGAGTGAGCCCTGGTTTGAGCTGTACCCTGTCGCCGAGCAGCTGGGGCTAGAACAGAGCCTGGGGGATATTGGACTCGAGAGAGGGAAGGTGAGGGATGACGACCGGGTTCTACTAGTCGATGTAGGAGGAAATAAAGGCGACGAGATCCTTGCTTTCAGAGCGGCATTTCCTGACGTCCCGGGTCAATTGGTTCTGCAAGATATACCTGCCGTTGTTAAGCATATCCCTCAAGCTCTGGGAGACAATGTCAGGTTATGGCCCATGACATGTTCGACCCGCAGCCCGTCAAGAACGCTAAGATCTATTTACTGCGAAGAATCCTCCTCGACTGGCCCGACAAAGAGGCCTCACAAGTCCTACGCAACATCCGGGAAGCCATGGTGCCGGGCTCAGTGGTGCTTATCCACGATATTGTTTACCCTGAGCACGGACAGACGGGAGGAGGGAGAGGAGCCCGTGAAGCTGCGGACTTGGATTTGGTAATGATGGATTGTTTTTCGGCGCTTATAAGGACGGTAGGGGAGTGGGTTCGTTTGATGGAGAGTGCCGGACTAGTGGTAAAAAACATTTACAGAGCTGAGGGAAACAGAGGGCTGAGGTTGCTTTGTTTGAAGCTGTCGTCGGAGGCGAGTAAGTGTAGTGCCCTCAAAGGGAAAATACTCTCGTTAAACCTATGGATGGAAGTAAAACCCAAGTTTGCGCTACATCGTCTCTTCGTGGCCCTGCTTCCATGGTCCTTATTACATACCCAGTGCACATCCAGTTTCTCCAGTTCTAACTGCTCGGCCTGATGTAACGTAACCCTCTTATTCATTCGGACGGGATGCGAAATGGTGCTACTTTCTTCCCAACAAGGCAACTAAACGTTCTATGATATGGGAAAGGCATAGATATTCCCATTCTTGAAATTCCTGCCTGCATTTTGTATCCCTTCTCGCCTTGCAAGTCTCTTTCAGGCACTCGCTCAACACAACCACCCCCTCCTAATTTCTCATCCAAAAACCTCAACATCTACCCAAACTTCTCCCGTTGCCTGAACATACCACACCAGCGCTGTGCTACCAATATTAATGAGCAGGTAGTACTGCTGGTGATTACGACTGAATCCTAGAAGTACAGAGGCACATCCCCCGCGCACGCTATTAATTTCAGCAGTGAAGCTGGCAATGGAGTGACCACTGAGATGCGTCGGCAATGATCTATCCCCAGGCTCGTCCCCGCCTTCGTTTAGGTAGAATAGCTACTTTAGAATAGGAAGTATTAATGCGGGGTTTGCGGCCTGTGGTGAGAAGGCGCTTAACACATCTTGGTATTGTTCGAGAGAGACAATGAAAACGCCCGAGAACAGCTTGGCCTGAAGGAATTTGCTACGGCTGAGGTATAGCCGCGTGGATGACGCCACTTGACAAAGCAGGATATATTTAAATGGATACCCTTGCTCTAACTGTGTAACAGGCGCTTATGGAAACATAGTGTTGTTCGACGAAGAATTCCGTTATCCTCCCGCTAGTATCGATCTAACCGCCGGAATGGTTCGTTGAGAACAAAGGACATCTGGAGATCCTGGGGCTTGGATGTGGCTGTTGGAGGCACGCCAGTTAGGGCTAGGAATGCGGTAGTCCCCGGCCGGTGAATTTGGATGACCTTATCCCAGCATGCAGGTTTCCAAAGCAAACGGAGCCAATCTTACTGTGAATCAGGTGATATACCAACAGAAAAGATAAAGCCTGGTGTAATGGTCACAGATGATAGAACCCCGTATGTTCTCTGTCTGTGAATATCTCCGATCTAGATAACGGCCTGTTTGTCGGATAATCGGCTAGGTGGGCTTATTTACTGGATGAGGAGCATAAGGTGGACCGAGTTTGATAGGCGCTGTTATACAAAGATCCTTTGCGGCGGCTAACGGGCTTTTAATTCCAAATATTTTCTTGCACGTACAATAGAATAGCTGGGTATAAGATGCACACGTATTTACCAATGTTCTGATAGCACTTTCATCACCTCCAGTTCTACTTCCATTCTAACAGATATACGTTGTCATTCCCAGTTTTATCATTCTCAAATACCCGCCACTATGCTCGAAACCATTGACACAAAGCACTACACAGTCGCCTGGTTCTGCGTACACCCAATCGAAGAAGAGATCGCCCGCGGCATGCTCGACGAGACCCATAAGTCCTCCATTCAACTCAGCCCCTCGGACCCAAACAACTACACACTAGGCCGCCTGGGCCGCCACAAACCAGTCATTGCGCGTCTTCCCGCCGGTACGAAAAGCAGAGAAGCAATAGGAAAGACAGTCAAGCAGGTCCAATTTACGCTACCGTCTACCAAACTGTGGCTCCTCGTCGGCACAGGCAGCGGTATCCCCAACCCCTACTGCGATATTAGACTCGGCGACGTGGTTGTCGGTACTCCCGGTCCAATGGCACCAGGCGTCGTGGAAATCACTGTTGATGGAGGGGACCGTCTTCAAAGAACTGGATACCTCCTTGATCCACTTGATACACTTATTACCGCATCAGCAACCCTCCGAAACGACCCCGACCTAGAAGGCAGTCAGATCCCGCTTATCATGAACGACCTCTTCAGCAAGCATCCTGATCTTCTGGGTGGATGCTCCCACCCCGGACAACGTCGGGATATCCTCTTTAGACCAGAGTACCAGCATGCAGGAACTCAAATTTGCGGACCATGCGATAAGAGACAGGCTATGGAGGATATATTGCGTCGAGCACCATGGCCGTTGAAATTGGTGTGCTAAGAAATCAAATCGGGCGGGGGTTTGAGGCTATTTGTCTCAATGCTGAAGCCACTGCGGTCATGCAGTCCCTGCCTGCGCTAGTCATATGTAGTGTCGCAGATTATGCAGACTCCCACAAGACTTTCAGATGACAGGGGTATGCTGCGGCCGCCGCCGCGGCTCATGCAAAGGAGTTGTTATGTGTGGTTCCAGAGGCTTGTGGTAAGAGGGGTCGGAGGTTCCGTCCTTTGTTCCGTGGATCGGCTGAGGAATAAGCATGTTTGAAAGGTACTCTGCTGGTCTTTCTTCTGCCTAATCCCTGGGGCACCCTGGCTGGACACACAGCCGCCTTGCCTGGTAGACCCGGCTGGGACTTTGGGATGATGTGGAGAGCTAGTCTGTCTTTGGTAAACATTGTCATGAAATATGGCTATGAGTTTCTTTCTATTCTCTTTCCATACCGTTATCTGTTGTCTAGTTTTTATAAGTTCTATTGTTCTTTGTCAAGTCAAGCTAGCCCTAGCATTCGTTTCTTCCAACCGCGTTTCTGTCTGCTTGAATCCATAATCTATATATGAGCAATCCCGTCACTCGGTGTTTCTCTGTTCGCTGTTGGGGAGAATCGCGCTTGTGCCGACCCTATTAATCAGTCCACATTATATGGGTCCGCTCAGGACATGTCCATCTAAATATTGCTTCAAGAGTTTCGTGGATTGTGAGCTTCTTGGAAGTCATGTAGAGTATCTCGAAGACCTTTTGGAGCTCTTTTAAAGTCGAAATAGTGGAAGATGAGGATCACTATATGTAGCTCATGATGCTCCAAGCATTTCAAACCAATTTGCTGACGAAAGAAAAAGGCCGTAGCCTTGATAGTGGAGAGTGCATACCATCAATGGCAATTCCAAGGGTTTGCAAAATACGTGATGTTCCGACGGGTCCTTTCTTGATATCCTGCATCGTAAAAGACAAGGTATCAAACTGAAAAGCTAAGCAGGTCCTCGGAGACGTATCTGGTCGTTCTCGAAGTTCAACAGGAATTGGTTGATTTGTATAAGTGTGAGGAACGAGGCCCAGCAAAAGACGACAACACCCATCTAACGCAGTACAATGCCCTTATCGGTCGTATCTAGTCTAAGCTTTATCTCATGGATATGACCGAGGCCACCGTGGACGGGCAAGCCCGATGCACTGGGCGGGAGACTGTCTAATCCATTGTACAGGAATAGTAAAGGCAGCGGGTCATTCTTCCATTTCGGTAGATTCGCGCGTCGAGTCTTCCACACAGCACCTGTAAGAACTAGGATTCCCAGGATGAGAACCAGAATTGGGAGTGCTATCCATCCCCAACGGACACCAATATGTGTAACACTGACACGGACTCGTCCAATGGCTCGTGTGGACTGATCCATTCCATCAAGACTGTCTTGCGAGTCTCGAAAGGACTTGGTGATTGCCTGAGCAATGTTCTGCATGCTGCAGTTTAGCCGGCCTGGAAGATCATCGCCACAGCCGACGATCTTGCCCTCGCCTAGGGCCTGGATTATATCGCGCCCGGCGTAGTGTGATTCATCCACTGTGGATATGTAGACGGTATCCATCAATCTGCGACTGAGGTACCCCGTGAGGATGTCCTCTACGAAGACCGAGATGGCCTCACCAGAGAGGCTGCCAAAGGCGAATATTTGGCCTTGCTCGGAAATACCAAGGTCCTGGCCCCAGGGTGGTTCGAAGTACACGATCGGTCGCATTAGGGACGATGGGGCGGGAGTGTCATATGTTGCAAGGGTCTCGTCCTTGTACACGTTGTTCTCGATGGAAACGCGGAAACTGCGCGTCATTGGGACGATGGCGCATTCCATTGCTCGGTATCTTCTTTCCTCTTCGTTCTGAGGCGCCACCCGCCAATCATCCTGTATCTTCCTTTGCTGGGCAATGAACTGAACTGTTCCCAGCGTTCTGCTTGCATTAACTGCCAGTGGGGTGCGCCCCAGACCAATCCCATTGCTGACGAATATTCTTCCCTGGTTAATCTCAGGAAGAAACCATGCTTGTTTCTGGTTTCTTGGTAGACTGGTGGTGCAGTTCTGTGTTCTCATACCCCCTTCCAGCTGGCTTTCATGACAGGACTCGGACAGGAAACTCGTAATATCTGCACAGACAGCGCGAGCCTCTAATGCCGCAACCGGACCCCAGGTGCAGTTCCCGGATGGACATGTGTATTGTGGTGTTGACCAAGGTCTTTCGGGGTCGTTGTTCATAAGGGAGCTGTATACATTGGCTTTGAGAACGACATCCACCCCGGAACCTGAGAGCAGTCATTAGCCCAGGGCGTACCGTATTCCTGCCGGATATACATACCAAAATTGGGATACTGGGCAGAGTCACTGGAGTTATAATAGTCTGTCTTTGACAGCTGCGCTTGTTGAGAAGAGTCGTCAACCATGTCCTGATAATGGTAGATGAGATTCTGTGCGAAGGGATCGACCGCAAGAGCCAGAATGACTGCCAGACTCCCTAGAACAGCGAAGCGCCTGCACCGCATTAACAAAGCTTTATTCTATGCTTGGATTTCCCAATTCTACCTAGCTTTCAATGTCCATATCAGTTCCAAAGCTCCATATGGACCCCTCGTCGCATTGTCATACACACGAAGCTCCTTTACCGGTCGTTCCTTTTTCTGCGAGAACCATGCCCACTTCAACTGCCCCAATGCCTCACTGGTTGAGACGGCGATGCAAGCCTTGAATATGGTGCTCAACCACGATATCAGCGAGTTGAGAGACATGTATCTCCAGCTAGGCTGTGGTTTCCTGTCGTACTTGGCAAGCACAACAACCATTGCGATTAGAATACCCACAGACGTTACCAGTCCAAGAGTCTCCAGGAGGAATAAGTCATTTAGATGATCTAGAAATGACTTTGCTGGGCCCTTCGGCTTCGGCGCACTGGAATCTCCGTTGGTTTCGGGGGTAGTGTGAGGGTATTCATCGCTCTGGTTCTCGCTTATCGATGCAGGACGGGGTATTTCTGGCGTTTCTCGACCGGTATCGGACAGACAGTCTGTTTGTATGTCCTCGTGTTCGCCGTGACTGGACTCTGATATACTATGAGCCGTTTCGAATAGTTCGTAGGATACCTCGTGTCTGTCCATATTGCCGACAGTAGTGACGGCAATCTACGCATCCCACCCAGAGGGACCAGAGCGACTGAAATATAACGCGTTTGTGTCACAGAGTCGCAAGGCTGAGCGTGTCATCAACTTTTCCATTGGTGATTGTCGGACATAGCCGCAATGATCGACCGGTGATCAAGTCCCCTCTAAAGAACCAAGAGCGATCTCAACGAATAACACTCTATTCAAAACTTGAATGTCCGTGAAGGTAGCCAATAATGAAGCTGTTGAGACCTCAGGTGGGAAGAGCTCGGAAAGAATAAACCCCCCTTTTCCAGTTCCTCATGCCAAAAATAATCGCGTCAGCACCGAGACAATCATATGCAGTATCCTAAGGCCGTGAATATAGTTGGGCTGGGATATGCAGCAGGGCAACCTTGGCGCGGGGGGCTGACCCACTCATGTTCACTATCACGCGAATGGCTGTCGCACAATTTCTCAGGCGCAATTTATGTGGCTGTTGGAGATCGAGGAGGGATTATCCAGAAGGGGTTTTCCAAGACTGTCGGGGAAGAAACCTAGAGGCTCTTTCGCACCTTCCAATGGTTCAGGTTGTGGCTACCACTGCTCCCACCTACTTCGGCGGCTGAATATGTACCTTAACCCGACAACCCCTTATCCTCCCTAAGACATACAATCAGCATGTATCTTTGTGTAGGTGATCCTCTATCAGACGTTGAACAGCAAAGTGTAACAAGCCCTCTATTCAGCCCGCTTTTCATTTTCGTTCTCGGGTTCAGAGGAGGGCATCCTATGCAGTCGTACCCAGAGGGTTGTCACTGCCCAGTGTAGCCTTGAAACATTGTAATGCTGATTAACGGAGCTTCAATGATCTGACTGATTTACATTGCAGTGGCTAGGGGCGATCTCATATGCCATGGGTGTTTCAAAAAGCAGCTTATGCGCGCCCATCCCTACCCTCAAAAGATCAATAATAAGATACCATAAGCATGACAGCGCAGTAGACGCAACAGATCAAACACCATCAATTCTCTTCCCCTCCAACCTCTCAACCATAGCCCTATCCCCCTCCATAACAACCGCAACCTCCTCCAACGAAACGCCCTTCGTCTCAGGATAAAGCAACCAAATGGCAAACGTCTCAGCCGCAAGAATAACAACATAAACAAGGTAATACCGCCACCCCAGATCCTCTATTCCAATTGGGTTAACAAACTGATTGAACCCCGTCCCGCCCTTGTTGGATAACTGCATGATCGCTATCCCCTTTGAACGCTGGAGAAATGGGAACACTTCCGAGACGTACAGGTACTGGAGCGGCATCATGAGGTTGTAGAAGGCGTAGTAGATGAATATCAGCGCGACGACGGCTGTGGCGGCTGAATTGTTACCGTTCTCGTCATTTGCATCTGTGGAGTTGGCGAAGACGGCGCTTGCTGCTGTCCAGCAGGAAAAAATGATACACATACTTCCGAAGCCTGAAAGCAGTTGTGTTCGTCTGGGGAGATAGTTCGTTCCGATACTAGCTGCTGCTGCACCGGTGACAAGATTCCAGCAGCTGAGACCGACGTTGATTTGGTTCTGCGTAAGTCGGTCGTCGATCCCGATTGTTGAGAGGACTTTGGCAAGATAGTAAGACACGAGCCCGTTCCCAGCCCACTGTGAGAAAAGACCAACGCAAAACGCTACAGTGACGCGACGGATGTTAGGCTTGGTGGCGAAGAGGTCTGTCCAAGGGTGCGAGGAGGCTTCTTTCTCCAGTCGGAGTGTTTCACGAATCTGCAGAAATTCAGCCGCAACGAAGGCCGAGTTTGGATCTCCTTCGCCGTGGTACGTTGTTAGGATCGAGAGTGCTTCGTCGTGTCTGTCGCGGGATATGAGCCAGCGCGGGGACTCGGGAACAAACCTATCCTGTTAGATATCAGGGCAATCCGCAAGAGCCGAGCGCATACCATATAAACACAATCTGAAGGAAAGAAGGCAGGATCTGGAGCAGTGTCGGTAGTCGCCAGCTCCACTCATTCGGCCAGTTGAATGTGCCCAGCGTGGTACCGGCTGCTAATACAGAACCCACATACCAAGAGATCTGAAAGCAGCCGACCATTATCGCCCGTTCTCTTGGATAGCATAGCTCCGTAAGTAACTGCGCTGCACCAGAGAGACATATCGCAAGTCCGAACCCGATGATTATCCGCGACGCGATCAGCATACCCCGGTTTATGGCTGCGGTTTGAATAATGACACCGATGAGGACAATGAAGGAGCCAAAGATGACGCTGAATTTGCGACCCCATCGGTCGTTGAAGTATGGTATCACGGGGACTGCAGCGACAGAACCAATGGATATTGCTGCGGAGACGAGGCCTAGTATTGCGCTAGATGGATAATCGAAGTGGGCCTGCCATCTGTCGACGGCTTGGAGACCGTTGAGCACGCTCCCATCAAAGCCTATGAAAGTATTAGTTCTGTGGAACCTGTAATGTAATGGTTGAGGTTGCGCAAGCCTGTGGTGATCTCAACACCCAGAGCAGAAGGCATGAGGAACATGTAGAGTGTTCGTAGATTCTTCTTCTGGTACCAAGGAATTTTGTCTTCTGCCAGAAGGCGGGAGACCTCAGAGGTCGCTGCAATCTCGGTGACGGAGACATCGCGTTTGGCTGTTGCTGCTGTACCCTTCGTCATAGTGGATGCCTGCTTGAGCTGGACCCTGGGGTCCACGAGGCAGCTGGGATGTGGCGCTTATATTCACCAGGCATCCTCTAACTAGTTTCTAACACCAAGTTCTCATCGGGACGCTTTAACCCGCAAAGGTCAAAGAAGGCGTCCTGTATCCTTATAGAGGTCTTGAAACCCCGCTTCCAGAGGCTTAGGTATATCATTGTGGTCGGACTATACTCTTGGATGGTATATTGGGGGCTGCCATTGGCGGGTTAATAGAGCAAGAATACCGCCATCCGGACCCTGTACGAGTCGTGCCACAAATTGGGAACCTCGACCGCAGGTTCGGGCCTCTGGCGTGGAAGGGCAACCTTCTTGGTATGCGGGGTACTTTAGCCTGAATAGCATAGGCTGTTCGGGTATAGAATTTCTTTCATGGCTAGCCAAACCCGATCACCTTGGTCTGCTAGCAACTACACGTTGTATATATGTGATTCTGAGTTGGTTCTGAAGTGGGCCTTGATCACAGAATTAAGCGTTTGAAGACGAAGAAATTTGAATAAAGAAAATTCGGAAACCCTCGTATCCTTCTATCAAGTTTCTATCTATGATGCAACGTTGAAGGATAGACCTATTATTTGAGTTAGAGGCTACAAATCTAGGTTGCCTTGCACACTTGACAACTAGACCAGAATGTCTACTTGAACAGCCATCCTCGATGGTATTCCTTTTGTGTCTAGCTATAGCGGACCGCAGGAAAGCGACAGTTCCAACTATGCTCACATGGAACCTCGAACTACCTCAAAGATTGGGGACGGATCAGCGAGCTAGAGAAGAACAGGCTCTTGCCAATCAAGATGATTAATCTACAATTCCTGATCCTTTTCATAGCTGCACGGGACAGGGACATTGAGGCCAAGATTCTTTTTGTGTGTCCTCCTAAACTATGCAACCCTAGACACCCAGTGGTTCGACAATCGGCCTGAACAGCCCCATCCCCATCTGCCGATCTGGGGTTAAAGACCCGGTATTGCGTCATTCCGCAAGCTCCGAACATAGCTTCATATAGTGATGGGGTCATGGCTCCCCGGGAAATAATAGTATGCGCCCAATCAGCTGCCATCTCGCGTTCAGGGCCATGATGATCACCGTTTGGGGGCCGTTGCCAATTCTCGCAGTTACATTGAGAGAGGTGCAAACGGTGTTGATGGTTCTCATATCGACATCTAACAGACAATCTGAATGTATTTGCAGTTTACTTGATGGAAGAATATGATGTCAACGGGTAGTATGTGGTTAGGTCTACCAAATCGAATATGTGAAGGCCTGGTGGTATAAATACTCCATTGAAACCAGCTCAAGTTTATCACAACCACAAGCAAAAACCACTCTACTATCCAGACCCCCCGCTGATTCAGAACTCGTTTTACTCTCTGTTCAAGATGTTCCTTTCCAAGCAACTCGTTGCCGCCATTACTCTGGCGCCCAGCGCACTCGCGGCTACATGCTCGCTCTCCCTAAGCAGTACCCGGACTCAGGTATGACAGTGCAATAGTCGCAGTCGCCGTCCCTGCGCCGGAATCCATAATTTCATGCACGAATATCTCTTCTGACCAATCCTAGAACCCCGTCGGCGGCGGCGACAACACCCTAACCTGCAGCGCGGAACTCGATTACGGAGACGGCGGCGACCCGCAGGTTCTCGAGGACCAGTGTAACAACGTCACTAGTGGCAAATGCTATACTTCTAAGTTGCCATACACCATCTGGTACATTTCCCTCCCTGCCTTTGCTCGTTCCGAACGGGCGATCTTTTGACCTGAGATAACTAATTCTTACACACCACAGCGTCACCACGAACGCCAACCTCGAAGACGGATACATGGATTACAGCGACCAGCACATGGACTTTAACGAGGACGCTTGCAGCAAGGACAAGTGGGCGGGTATTGCTGGAGATGGAATTACTACAAAGTGTTCTTTTGAATGTTAGGTAGATGTCTCCTGCAAACCTGTACCTCTCGGCCGATGGATTTTACTATACTGTGTTGATCCTGGGTGCATATGCATTGAGATAATTTGAGGTTGATGGAACTAGTGTTAGTACATTCAATATATGTAGGAACACATATACGGAAAGCATCTGTCCATTAACTGAGACCTACTCCACGGCGGCAAATCCCGGAGATCCACCTCTTATTTTAGTCGGACCCTGTTGGTCGTAAAGCTGGTCTGGGCTTTCCTCCCAGTGAGACATGCGCCAGCTGGCATACTATTACTAGTAGTAGTACTCTCTTGAGACTTTTCCGAGGGAAACACGGCCACGTGATCTTCTTAAACCCTTGGACCCCGACCGGTATCCCACGCTCCACCCTCGTAGCCGAAGTGTCCGGGTTTATACCTCTATAGTTGATGGCCACTTGTCTCAGGGCAAATACCATTTGTGCTGACTAGCCGTGGTTCGGCCGAGCGGCACCCTGAAGAAGAGGCATTGCCCCTGACATGGGTGAATGCAGAGCAACAAACTAGGTATCGTATTATGTGATGACTTGGCAGGGGACTCCATAAGTGGGTGCGGCTAGAGTCTAGACACCTGACAGCGTTGCCATTTGTGTTAAAAGTTGGAGTTGTGCCTGAAATTATGTATGCATAGTGCCTTATTGTGAGGTAAGGACGCGTTGGTCCTGCCTAGGGTCTTGAAAGCGACCTGGAAGTATTCGACGATTGAAAAAACAGGAACAATTTAGCTCGAAGTGTACTGGCAGCCATATGTCGACCGTTTGGCTGTGTTGGCTATTCAACGGATAGATACCCTAGTTTATGTCGTCTTGGTAGGGTTCGTGCAGAGTGAATCCATGACGTATACTCAAATTGGAGGCTAGACCACCTTGGAATCTATCTCTCTGGTCTGGGAACACACACCAGAAATTATACAAAGCCTGATCGAAAGGTTGGATCAATCAGCGTGACACCGGCTGCTCAAGAAACCTGCTTCTTACACGGTTCGTAGCGCAAATAGGCACGGCGCTCGTATATCGACCAGGTGACAACAGGTGTTCGTCGTGGCAACAATCAACTGCAACCCCAAAGCCAATTCGGAATTGGCCAGCAAATATCGAACCTCAGGAGATGTGCTAAGCAAGTCCTGTGCGGTCCTCGCGCCAAGGTTTCCATTTCTTCAGACCCTGGCTTGCAGCCTTTCTTGATTTCCAGGTCGTAGGAATTCTAACCTTGCATGACAGTTTACCAGAATGCACGACCTTGAGGAGCGTAGCCAAGACACGGTTTGACCAGTTGTCTGTTTTGATAAATGAGGAGAAACTGGTGACGAGGTCACTTCAACACATTTAGAACCGGGATGTCTCAGTGTAGCGCTGAAGAAGTCGTGTCAAGTACGTTTGTGCCTCAATTTTGTGACCTTTAGGATCCACAGTGACATATGCACGTCCTCGGGTACATTAGCCTTCTATGGCCTTAGCCTTGGAGTTCAAGCTGGCGATGCAAGAACGTATGAGGCGCCTTTTCCATGCGCTCGTGTCACAAAAGGCGGTCCTTGTTCGCCACGCGGGTTTGTCGCACAGAGAGAGGGACCTGGAATAGTAGCCACACTCTATGGAGCTACATGAAGGGAGATAAAATCAGTGCAGTTGGACGCTTGTTAGTTTTCGCGGTCACTTGAGCGTGGTGAACGAGCTGAGACGATCCTCGAGAGGCATGGGCGGTATGTGATTGCCAACATCGCCCCCCTATATGTTGCTCGGCGATGCCACAAATTAAGGAACGCAAAGACTCGATCGATCAGATCATGATGGTCTTCTTGACCAATCGGGGCGTGACGATACTATGGGTATCGGTCAAACACCTTGGCAGCTGGAGTGCTCTCCACTTTGCTGCATACCAAATGTAAACTGGAAGGAGCCCTGTTTTCATGTCTCAGCTGAAGAACCTGTCAGTGCACGCGCAGGATTTTGGTATGGGGCGCTCGAGTGACTTGGCCTGGTGATGTAGAACAAGTACCTACACGACAGGGATTTTGCCATGGCAGCAGGCCCTCGACGTGCAAGCGACATGCCCAATCCTGCATGGCCCCATAGGTGGCTGCTTATGACACCCCTGCAGAATCGTCTCATTGGATCGCCTTGCCTGGCTGGATCTCTAGGCGCGCGAGCACCCGCAGTAGCTTACGAACCCCGCCTTTGCCCCTGGTTTGTTTTTCCTGAATGGCGTTGTTCATTGGTAGGATGGTCCGCCCGGTGGTGCAATCGGCGGCTCTGATTGCTATATTGAGATCGTCGATCTGCACGGTACTTCCTGTAGGGACCTGTCGCTGAGGAACACTTACAGCTTCTGAAGTTCGAGACGTTGGCTGTGGAGTATGGTTTTGTTTGTTGCTTCTCACTTGGCTGTTGTCGTTGAGTCTGGACCTATCGGTACCGGATACCTTTAGCAAGGACGACAAAGAGCAGGATATAGCATCAAGGACTTTGTCTTGGACTTAGAGTACAAGGTCCGCTCCAGAATTCTATAAAAGGCTCGCAAAGCGCCCTCATCTCTGTCTATTCCAGAGCATCAGTTCAACAGTTCATCTCAAGCCTTCAATCTCAATCTACCCTCTCAAGCTTCAATCCCCCAATTACCAGGTCCAAAATCCCTTACCCAACTTCAAAATGATGTTCAAGACCCTCCTCGTCTCTGTCCTTGCCACCGCCGCCATGGCCATGCCCACCGAGAACAACCTCCAAGTTCGCTCGGACAGCGTCAACCCCAACGACTTCTGTCCCTCTGGCCTGCTCTTCGGTTCCTTCCAGTGCTGTGTCACCCGTGTCCTGGACGGCGTTGCCTCTCTCGACTGCAAGCCCCGTATGTCTCTGAATAACCTTTCCTCTTTCCTGTGGTTTATGGATACAATCAGGCTAAACTATTTTCTTTCTCTCCACAGCCCAGAACATCCCCAAGGACTGCGTCACTCCCGAGGCCATCTGCAAGGCTACCGGCGGAGGCCAGCCCCAGTGCTGCACGCTCCCCGTCGTAAGTCTTTCCAACTATCCTCAAATTGTCCTAGCAAAACCCCTAATCTAACATGGTGAATAGCTCGGCCTCGGCCTCGTCTGCCAGGACGTCAAGGGCTAAACAGCTTACAATGGCAGTTCCCGGCAAGGGTGACTCTTTCGACCGCCTTAACGCTTCGGAGATTGAAGGCTGTGATGACAGTCTGGTCCTTTTGTCCTTTGGTCTGCTGGAACAGGCGCTTGGCTGGCCACCTGGTCCGTTCCAGCGGCTTTACTCTCACTTTGTTAGTGGCCGTTATCGTACATAGTTCCTAGGATGCAATAACTTTATGGTTGTGTTTGTTTCTGTTTGTAGAACCTTGTAGCCGTAAGATCACTCTGAAACAAAGTCTCCAGCAGGCATTCCCCCTTCCACACACAGACCTCGCATCCGCATCACCCATTCCCATCATCAATATCGGTCTTCAAATTGTCCGTCCAAAGAACAGACAGCTTCACAAAAATCCACCAAGCCATAAACCCGCTCCTTTCAGGCCAAACCTCAATACAATCATACTCCTCAGTCGCCACACACTCCATCCCCGGCGTCTGCACAAACCCACTAGTAAGCTGCTGAACCGTCGAAACAACATGTCCCCAATAAACCCCCTCTCTAGCCGGAACAACACCTGCAATCCCCCTTAAAATACTCATTGCAGACCCCCAACTATACTGGCTCGACAAGCTGAATTCCGGTGTCGTCCAGGTACTCGTGTTATACGAGGTCGTAACATACGGCATTTGCTCCATGGAGGTCATGTCGTTGGAAAGTGTTTCGTTTAGGGCGATTGCGAGCTCGTTGAAGATTGTTGAGGCGCCGCTGGATGCGATGCCGCATGCTGCGGCGACGGTTTTGAATGTTGAGTAGGGGGGGGGAGAGACCAGTTCCACTCGCTGACGACGCGGCTGTAGCTGTGGTACCACAAGGGGTGGAAAGTTAGATTAAAAATGTTGCAGTGGTAGTCAGTAGCAGAGGAATGTGGCTTACGGGAGCGCGGCAACATGGAGATTCGCAGGTTGGGACGAGGCAATGAAGCGCGTGTCGGCGTATTCGTTCTGCAAGCTGTTTAGCACCAAGCAATATGACTGACCGCGGTAGGTAAGAAGGAACGGCATACCTCGAAACAAGACAGCATAGAAACATATTCAAACGGCAACTTCTGCGTCCTGATTGAAGAAACATCCCCATCAGACCATAAGTTCCTCTCAGCCCCAGAAGGCCGAAGTTTTTCTATGCCGATGAATAGTTCCAGCTGTGCCATTTGCAAACGGGCCCACGAGGGTCTGAGCTATATAAAGCGAGTTATTGGTACGCTCGGATCAGCCGACGATGCCGTAGACCTTGGTCTCCGCAAAGGCCTGCATTAGGGTCTTCCACTATGGGCTGCTGTACTCCATCGATTGCGACGCGTACTGCGCGTAGTCTTTGGGAAGTTCATCATTGCCAAGGCCGTAGAAGCTAAGGACATGATCGTAGCTAGAGGAGTGAATCAGTTAGGACAAAGTCTTTATGGGAGTGTAAGAACGGCATTAGGAGCAAGCGACATACCCCGGGAAATAGAGCTCAGAAAAGGCAACGAGAGGCAACGAATTCCACGCCCTCGGCAGCAGCTTGTTTGATCAGGTCCACGGCCTTTTCAATGGTTTTGTTGAGATCGTAGTTGACCCAGGTGGTGTTGTCGACGCTGGGGTAGGCCCAGTCATGGGGTGGGTAACGGATGGCAGCGACTTTGAAGTCTTCTAGGTCCCATTCGAAGCCAGTCTCGTGGTCACGCCTGAGGATCTTGCCAGGTAAATTAGGGGTAGCCAGCGCGTTGGCTACGGGCAACGTACTGACAAGGGTTCCGATGAACAAGTTGGAGAGGATCATGGTTGATGTCGCTGGGCAATTGATTGAATGAAGAGAAGAAAATCGGCGAACTACAGATATGTAATGCAAATCCGGGCGTCAGGAGCCTTAGGTACATTGTTAAGGACTATCTAATTTGCTATCTCTCGAATCTCCAAATACACTATTCCTGTGAGGCCGCAGTTTCATTCCAGGCGTAACGGCAACAGCTATCTGATAGAGCAAGTGGAGATGCAGTCCAGTTGGAGAGAGGGTTGGAGAGCTGGTGTTGGAGAACTACAGTACTCAATAGTTCGTATGTAAAAAACAAGGCAAACTAGCACGATAGGTATGTCTTGTCCATTCACCTTTGAATACAAAATATGTTGATGAGCCTAGTCAATCCGGACACATCGCAGCTTGTTCCCATGATTAAGGATTCTTGCCTTCCTCAGAACTTTATCACAGGCCAGAACCGAATGGTGCGGTCATTCATAGCCTTTAGAGCGTCCCCAATCTTATCTAGAGGGTACTCTTTGACCAAGCATTTAACATCCTCCTGGATAGCAAAATTAATTGCTTTCCTGGTCTCTGCCGGGAACCCAGAAGACCATGTTTTCACTTAGACCCCATACACAATCATCTCGATAAAGTCAAGCTCCACTCCATTTACAGCTAAGAGAATTATAGAAGTATCCAGAGCATAAGGCAAAAATCGAGATCACTCACGGGCAATAAGAAGCAATGAGCCACCAGGAGCAACAGCCCTAGAAATTTTCTTGACACCGGCACAGTCAGTCTCTTCATCTCACGTCTGCGCATGAATCAAGGCATAATACGTCTCAGGGTCCGGAACAAAATTCATAACCAGCGAAGCTCCTCCTTCGGCTCTCAACACTCCCACCACGTCTTCCTGCACAGTGTCAATAAATTTATGAGCACCCAGCCGAATTGTCTCGTCGCGCTTGTCCTCTTTTCCGGAGACCGCTACCGTTCTATACCCCATCTTGCGCGCGTACTGGATAGCCAGATGGCCAAGTCCGCCGACGCCGCAAATCACCACCGTATCGCCCTGGAGAACCCGCGCAGAGAAGGGGCGCACAGCTGACGGGGTCGATTGTCTCGGGCAAGCAGATGGCAGCATCAGCGCGCCTAGTGCAGTATTCGGAAACTAAACAAGGTTACCTAGATCATCGTTTCGTATTGCATGTCATTTCGTGGCAGGTTGGGGTAAAGGAATTTATACATCCACCGTCTCGCGTAACACCCTTGATTTCAACATTCCAGCAGACCTGTGGCTGGGCTCGCGCGCAGACCTTGCACTGCCCGTCGGCACCACCATGCCACCCTGCGCCGACGCGTTGCTCAACAGACCAGCCTTTCACATCGCTTCCTATCGCTATGATAGTTCCCACTACCTCATGGCCCGGAAAAGTGGATAGTTTGCGACAAAGTAAAATCGGCTTTCCTGGTTGCCACGTCCTGGTAAGAGAATGGAGATTATTTAGCAACAGTATTTGTGCAGGATGGACTGTGATGATGACGCACACTGTGATAAACTCCGCAGGCTATGGTCTTGACCAGGAGTTCATCTTCTTTTGGCTGGTGCACCGGTACATCTCGCAGAGCCGAGGGGACATTGGCGTGGTCGAGGACAATAGCTTTGCAGGTTTCGGGGATTCCTTGCGGCATTTTTCTGTGGTCTTCTTGGTAACGGGTTGATAGTATAGATATTTCGTCATCATAGTGACTCCTGCCTTAGGTCTAGGATTAACAAGATTTACAAAGAACAAAACCAACGTTGGTGTTGGGCCTATTTATGTGCCCTGAATGAGTACTTCATCCACCCTGTCGTCACCTCCATGTCCTGATGCAGCATCCCTAATCCTTGCTGTTTTTATGGACTAATGTCATTAATGGAGATGCTTAGAGTTTCATATCCAGTAGAACCAGGCAGTGGTGGCAACGATGAGTTGGAGAATTGGAGAGATGTCTGCATCACCCATGGCAGGCGGATACGGCCTCATTGTACGTGTAAGCACTCAGACTCACTGGATTATCTTCTGTAGTCTGTTGTTACTCAGCGGGCACCTTTATACTACGACTGAATCATAATTAGTGACGAATAATAAGAACAGGTCCCTTTATCTACCCGACACGTTTCTCATTCTCGCATCGCGGCCATCACTGGCATTTAGAAACGGAGTGTTCTTTGTCAATGATTTTCTAGTCACTCAAGTACATGCCTAAAGAAGTAAAGAGCTCGCAGCGGAAACCAACAAAGATTGCTGGGCATTGTTCAAACTTCAGCTGGAACATCGGCTATGCAGAAGGATGCAGCAAGGTGCAGAAGAAGGTGCAACCGCGCAGCTTATGAATCGCTCCTTCCTATTTGTCCTTTGGCTTACTGTCGCACCTTTCTCGAAGACGAGCAAGTCACAGAAGGAAGAGTCGATCATCTGTTTCCTTAAGGTAGGTGCATATCTTCGTATGACTAGGTTTCCGCTCAAGGTATCACGTTTCGTCTGCCTTTGTCGATTCAAAGATGAAGAAGCTTCTCCCCAAATCTATGCAAGTCAATAGCCTATGTTGTATCATGGATAGTCTTGTTACGGTCCGCATAAATACTGAATGTGATGTTGCAATCTCTGATTACAAATGCACAACATCCAATAGAAGACTTCATCCACCACACGTTTCGGGGCTCCAGGGTGTCTGGTAGATAGAGGTGCCTTTCAAACCAATTTCTCTGTATTCCAGATGGTAAACCCGGGGCTCTTGTCGTGCTTACTGGCTCGGGAGGAAACGGATTCTTCACTGTTGATCCACGAATGGTTCGTCATCATGGATGGTTGTGTCTTCGAATTGTCTCGAACCCAGGTAGCGTTGACGCGTCCATTCGACATACTAGTTGCTGGAACGATACATCCTCACCTCATGGACGTATTCCTGCAAATTTACCTTTAATAAGACTTTTTCCTTAGAATATTTCTTCATTCTAGGCCATCCGTTGATCTACATAGCATGTGATGGTCAGGGAGCGACCAATAACCTAAAACGGCATATTGTCTCTTCAGGTATAAAGCCTTTGACTGGAAACAGAAGAGTATACTTTTTATTTGAGGTCGATATACTTGTACGGCCTTGATATTCTGTGAAAGGTGAGGCACCTCGTAAGACTGACTCACAGTTCCTTCCATGCGTCCAAAGGTGGTCATGATTTACGCTTCTTCTAGAGCTAAGAGAATATACGTACCTTTAAAATAGAACAATACTTAAAATGACACCCCATTATCAGCCGGTACCATAAGCTAGTCTAACAGTGTAGCTAGACTTCTTTTCCCCTTATCATTTAGCTAAGACTGTTGATCTACATAACAAGCTTCGAATATGTTTACGTGTATCGCCGAAAAACGGGCATGCCACGCCGTAAAAAACACGATTTAACCGAATTCTTGGGTCTTGATCTACAGAGCATATTATATGAGATAAGAATAAGCTTATGTACTAGATGGACTATCTGTGCAAGCCCTATAGGAGGCCATCGATCTGCACGTGAGATTGCGTGACTGTCCGTGGTTCCGAATCGCCATAGATCTCCAGGTCCCCAACAAGCGATCGATCCACAATTGAACGAGATGAGCGCATTGATCCACCTGCTGTATTTAGGCCAAGCAGCCAAACAGCGTCTACTAGTGAGCCGGTTGTAGCTCCAACATGGCTGAGTGGGTGGTAAGTCCGAGGACTAGAACCTGATCGCGGTATGGAGTAGAGGTTGCATCAATATATCTCGAGGAAAAAGATACCATCGGTCAACAAGCAGCAGTTACTAATCAGCTATATTAACCCTCGAGTCTGTGATAATTCGTCATTGTCGAGGTCCAGTCACGTGGTGGGCCCTTGCAGAAGCCCTGATTCCACCCCCTGCAGTCTTACAACCGCGTCAAAGACACTATCCCTGGCATGTTACTTCCAATGGAATGTCGAGAAGTACGACGCATATTACTGTTTTAGTAACACCAATTTTCCAGCACAACTAACCATATATATGACGAACATCTCCTTCACAGACACCCAACGCGGACCCACTCCCTGACTCGATCAACGCCTCGAAGGAAACAAGACGGCGGATCTTGAGCATTTTGACTCGCAGATCTCGTAGATCTACCAGATCATCCGGTATTGCGGGTCGAAAGTCAGCACTCTCTTCACAATCGCGTCATTGCGTGGTCGATCTCAGATTCCAGGTCATTCTTCACGATGAACACCTGTCGCCCAGCCTGCGCCGATCAGAGGCTCCCAATGATTTATACGCGAGATTCTCCTCTTATGTCTTCAACAGACTTTCAACCCTGACAAGATGACCGATGATGTTGACCTACCGACGCTTTTGAGCAAGCACGGACTGGAATTAACTTCTGATGGGGAGTTTGTTCGGTGGTCATGTTCCAATCCGAATCATCCTCGCAACTGGACTACATTGCGGAAGGTGTATGATTGCACTTTGATCATCTTCCTGGAGATGTTTACGTAGGTACTTAAGCTCCATCACATTTGTTCTTCCGCTAATTAGGACTGAATACAGCACGGCCATTAGCACCGCGGGCGTAAGAATCCCACCCTTTTCATAACTGCTCGTCTAACCCTACGCTGTTCAGAGTTCTGCTGCGGATTCTGCTTATCAAGAATTTGGCATTAGTCGGCTTTTGGCAATTTTCTTCTTCGTTTCTCTGTAAGTAAATACATTTTTGTCCATTTGTTAATAGACGATGTTCCTCCGTTCCTTCTTTACCTTCAACTGTGTCAAACTAACGGCTCTAGCTACCTTATCGCCCAAGGAATCGGGGGTACCATATTCCCCTCTTGCTCCGAGTCATTCGGCCGCAAGAGACTCTACGTCATCAGTACCGGTCTTTTCAGCATCTTCTGCGTCGTCGTCGGAGTAGTTCCACACCCTGCTGGTGCGGCAGTAGGTCGCTTCTTCTCTGGGCTTTGCTCGGCAATTCCCACAGTTGTATCTGCCGGGAGCATCGAGGACATGTTTAACTCGAAAGACCGCGTCTGGATGATCTTTACATGGACGCTCATGGCTAATTTGGGGCTGGTCATTGGTCCGATTATGAGTGCTTACATTATCGACTCTCTAAGTTGGTGGGTACAACTCAATATTCCTCATGTTATGGTCTACTAACTACAGCAGGCAATGGCTCTTCTACATCGCAGCAATCGTCACAGCCATAGCATCTTTCCTGTGCCTCGGAATCCGCGAGTCCCGACCTTCCCAGCTGCTAGCCTACGAAGTTGCCAAATTCCAAAGAATTGCTCCGCCGTCTATTCCTCCCCTCCGAGCTCAGAACCCAGACCACACCCCCGACCTACGCACCTTCATGCAAGTGACACTCTTCCGACCCATCCGGCTTTTCTGCACGGAACCAATCGTCTTCATGGTCTCGAGCATGAGCGCCGTGGCATTCGCCCTAATCTACCTCCTCACCGAAGTCATGCCGCCAATCTACGAAACAATCGGGTTATCAACAACATCCGCTTCCCTCCCCTTCCTCGCCATCGGCATCGGTCTTGTCTGCGGTCTCTTAACTCGAATAACAGACCACCGCACCCTCGTCAAATCCCGAAAAGCCAATATCGACCCGCAACCAGAACATAAATTGCTAGGCTTCACTATCGGCGCACCCCTCCTAGCCATCGGGCTGTGGTGGTTCGCTTGGACGATTCCACCGACTGTTTCCAACATCCACTGGATTGTGCCCACTCTCGCTCTAGTTCTAGTCGGGTACGCACTAAATGAATTCGACGCCGTGCTGGCGGGATACCTAGCGGATAGCTACCTCACCTACGCAGCAAGCGGATTCGCAGCATTGGCACTCGTAAGAGCGGTATTGTCTGCTATATTCCCGCTCTTCGCAACGCAGATGTTCAACGGGCTAGGTAATAATGTAGCTGTCTCTGTACTTGCTGCTGTCGCGACGGTGTTTTGTGCCGTGCCGCCGCTTTTTGTGCGCTTTGGGGCGGGGATTCGAGCGAGGAGTCGGTTTGCGAGGCATAGTTTGCAGGTTTATCGTGAGACGGGGGTTGATAAGGATGGGTTCTAGATTCTGGATCTAGATTGTTGGTTAGATAGAGGTTTAATGCTTAAAGTGTATACTCTTTTGAACTTCCTGTCGACTGGTTGTTGTTTTATTAGAAGACTGGAGCTATGTAAGACTGGATTGTATACGTATTATATGGTGCATATAACCTGAGAGATCCTCACTCCCTGCAAGGATGCTCATGTGGTGCCTGAGATTCTCAATCGATCGATCTCAGCACCGTTCCATGTGCCATCCTTAGCAGAAGATACTCATGCCTTAACGAGGTTGTGATCAACACTCCTCTCTGTTCTCTGTCCAGTCGACTCAGAAACGGACACACGCCAATCATGCGTGAGACGCCAGCGGCAAGAGGAATAGTACCAGTGGCCGACGTCTCCGGCCAAGACGCATAAGGTGGTACATTGTCAGCAGGCACATCTATCGAATAAAGGTAATCAGCGAGTCGATGCTTGGCTGTATCACTGGCAACAATGATCCATTTCGTACACTGCGGCCGCTCCACGCGTTTTCTGGAGTTGTGAGCGGCGGAAGAAGGGATAGGCAGTTGCTTTAAATGAATCCTCAACCATCGCGTTTGTTTGCTTCTCTCGCTTCTATTTCTGCGATATCACTAAAAATACTGACATGTCCAGATGCCCAACCCTCAAACTCGGTTCAGCTCGGCATCCCACGCAATCCACGGGACGGGAACCCTCATCGAGCGACCCACTATAGCAGCAAAAATTTTCACACTGAACCAGAGCAAAAAGGAAAAGATAATTGACCGACGCAGGGGTCGAACCTGCAATCTCTTGATTCGTAGTCAAGCGCCTTGCCATTGGGCCAGCCGGCCTTGTTGAATGTCGGGGTGAAATCTGGTTATATGAGGCGGGGCTATCTCCTGTCTCAAGATGCACGATATCGGGGAGAATGAAGTTAAATCGACACGCAGCAACTCTTTTTCATCTTAACTGGGGGATATCTAGTAGAGCTTACTATTTCCCAATGGGCATAATTGCTAACGCATATACTAGAGTTGATCCCGTCGTAAACGCAGGAAAACCAGAGGTGGTGAGCTATCCGCCGCCTCATGCGCAAATATATATATAGTGGTCTCTGTCGTTCGTTGCCCCCCCCCACCATATCTCCACTGCTTTCCCAAGAAAAGTATACAACCAGACCCAGGACACCACGAGATGGAATTAGGTCATATAGATTTCCCCCCCTCCCCCAAATTTCACACGGTGCATCTACACAGTAGCCTCGTCCTCATTCACCACCGGGGCCCTGTAAAAACCGTTGGGATTGGTCATTCACACCAGGATCGAGAAGCCTCCTAATCCCATGGTAGGTAAATTGTGACACTTACTTGTGCTGATACCTCGCCCAAAGACTCTCGAGATCCCCGACAGGCAACGGGACTGGAAAACCGACAGCGTCAAACATTTGCGCGATCAATAAGTAGAAGCCCAATAGACTAGCCACGAATAGAGATGCTCCGGCGCCCTAAACATGTGACAAGAGTGGTTAGCGTATGTTGTCGAGGAGCTGGTTGGACATGGATTGAAGAAACGCACCTTGACGCATCGGTCACCAACAACGGCATCACCCTCGCCAAGACGCCAGTATCCTGCTGAGAGGAGGAGGAAGACCAGGAGGAGTGAAAGGAAGATAAGTGTGTAGATGACATTCGTGCGTGTTGCGCAGATGAGGAAGATGAGCATTAGCACGGCCATTGTTATAAATAGAAATGCTGGTGATAGTGAGCGGTTAGCGCGAGCAACAACAAGGAGAGGACTAGAGAGCCACAAGATACTTACCGTAGGTATTCATGAACCCAGGGCTTGCAAGTCCACTGGCTGTGTCCGTTGCATAAGGAGCTGCCGCGTTGAATGAGGGGATCATCGTTGCGGCGAATGCGAACCAGAATCCACCTATGAAGCTGTCAGTCAACAACCTCGACACTTGGAAATAGATGTTTGATGGCGAGAAACGTACCAATAGTACCAAAGACGACGCAGGGGAACGTGTTTCCAAGTATGAACTCGAGAATACTCGTGATAAGCAGCAAAAGACCACCGAGGAAGATGATGGGGCCACTGTTTTGGTCAGACCAGAGAGCCGAAAGAGTGAAGGACGATTCTTACATAAAAGCAATGCCATTACCGCTCGCTCCTCTCCAGGCCATCAAGCAGCAGGAAAGGGGCGTAGTTGTGATAACGAAGCCGCCTAGGGCCCTATGAAAAGCGTAGGTTAGAGGCCGTCAACGTACCGAGAGGAGCGTGAGTGTCAACTTACAATGGAGTCGGATTCCCGACTTTTCTGGCCAGTGATGGCTGCTTCCGAGTCATGGGAGTCAGGTATAGCTTCTCAAATTGGTCCGCCGAGAGAGTGACATGGGTTGGGACCGTAGAGAGGTGATAGGTGTTTCCACCATTAGACGAGACACCCTTGGCCTCGCCGTTCTGGCTGTTATTGCTAGACATTCCGGAAGAATAAACGGTGGATCAGACTAAAAGGATAAGAATAAAAAGGAGACGACCTTGTGGTTGGCAGCTCCAGGTGGCACGCGATTCTTTTAAGCTGTCCACGAAAGGGATAACACCTAGGCTATGAACGAGAGAGACTCCACATGTATGATTGGACACGGCGAAAGGGAAGCTTGAGTGTAACTACCAGCTGGAAACCCCTTTAGTAGCATTCTAGTATAGTTCACCCTTTCATCACCCCTGGTGTGGAGAAACGGGGGAGAAATCACCCCATCCCCAGACCCAGAACTTACAGGATGCAAGACCCAGGCAAGTGAAATGCGGAGAAAGATCCCCAGAAAATGATACTTCGACTAGGATCTACAAACAGGAGGCAGTATATGCATGATCATCGTTCGTATTGTGGTTCGGCCATGCGGTTCCGGTGTCGATGCGGAGCCGCATGGCGCATGATGAGATTAGCTCCAATCCTTACTCGGTGTTCATTGGGAACATTTCGTTAGATGCTCTTTCCACTTACGGTAAACTGTCATGCTTACCCATGACTCCAGTCCGAATAATCTACAAACTCTATTACAACCCCTTTGTATCGTGCGGACCCGAGCACTGTTGCAGCCCCTGAAGGTTTAACAAATGGCCGCTTCAACAACAGAACGAATGGGTAGGCTAAATAACAAAAGCAGAGAGAAATATGATGTCCGGTACGGGGTCTTGCGCATCATCTAACATTGAAGTATCTACTTAGCAAAGATCACTGTCCAAACACATTTGCTGCAACCATGACTGACCATCTACTCTCTGCCTGGACAACACAATATACAAACACACCACCACCAGGCGCAATGGCGAATACATGTGAAAAGCGGGTTCCCAGACGTAAGGCTGTGCGATCGTGCCTGAACTGCCAGCGTGGGCACAAGACATGCGGTATGCTCTTGTCTGTATATATGATTGAAGCACCCTACCAATTAATGCAACGACAGACAACGAGCGACCATGCGAGCAATGCCGCAAGCGAGGAATGGCAGAGACCTGCGTTGATGGCAACCGCAAACCACCGAAGTATCTTATCGACTCTGCATATAAACCGAGAATTAGGAAACCTCATCGAAAGACCCATCGCGGTGAAAGTCGCAGCTTCGAGGAAAAGGCGCCCGAGTTCATTAATCCCAGTCTACTGTATCTGGGCGGTTCAAGTCAGCAATCGAGTCCAGAGGTGGATGATATTACGGTAGTGAGATCGCTGCGGCCGGGAAAGTCGAATAGCGTTTCCTCCACGTCAGAGGTAGAAGACAGCTCGCCAGAAGCATGCTTGCCGGGCAACGATTTCGAGGACATATTTACGGAGTTGCTGGCGTTTGACACTATCCGACCACAGGGATCCAATATCAGTAGCTACGACAAGAGCGAGGTGAAGCAGGTTCAAGATGGGTTTATGATTAGCGCAGGGTGGTCGAGTACGTTTTTTCCACCTGGTCTTGAGGAGTCTGCAACGGGGATACGTTCGAATTTTTGATATCTATCATTCGTTCTACGGTGTGCCGTCTCATATACCAGAGTTCAAACATTCAATGCAATGTTCCTTCAAATAGTGTTCTTGAAGACCTTATACAATATATAACAGACAGACTATAGAGGTATTACAGCAACTCACCGGTAGGAGACGTAGAGCAAGACAAGATAATATCATCTGGTTAAGCGCTGCCGAGGGCTTCACCTATACCCAAAATTCACGAGATTGGGTACATTACCTCCGCGAAATATCGCAAAGACCCATGCGGACGACGTAACAGGGGAATGTGGGATCTTCACAGAAACTCCCAGACCCAAGGATTGGCCAGCAATCAGCACTCTCATCGGCATCCGCCGAGTGACTGTTCATCCGCATGCGGAGCCGCACGGAAATACGCCGTGCGGGGATGCCATTCCCCATGTTTCCAGATCCAAACTCCTCCTGAACACATCGAAGCAGATGGAGATGAGAAGCTACGATGGGCTCAGAGAACCGTGCGGGGCCCCGTACCAATCCACCTCCCTTACCCCGGGGTCAGTCTACTCTATAAATGACCCTGGGACCCCCAAGGTTCTCACATCATCACCACAACCAAGCAGATCTACCAAGTTAAACCCTAAGACAATCCATCTATTCTCTGTCTAATTCAACCAATTATCTTTTTAACCCTCAAAATGACCATCCCCGAAATGCAATGGGCCCAAGTCGCCGAAAAAATCGGCGGCCCCCTCGTCTACAAACAAATCCCCGTCCCCAAGCCCGGGCCTGACCAAATCCTCGTGAAAATCAAATACACCGGCGTTTGCCACACAGACCTGCACGCAATGATGGGCCACTGGCCGATCCCCGTGAAGATGCCGCTTGTCGGCGGGCACGAAGGCGCCGGAATCGTCGTGGCAAAGGGCTCACTAGTCCACGAATTCGAAATCGGCGACCAGGCCGGTCTCAAATGGCTTAATGGGTCGTGCGGGGAGTGCGAGTTCTGTCGCCAATCTGATGATCCGCTTTGTGCGAAGGCGCAGCTGAGTGGGTATACTGTTGACGGCACGTTCCAGCAGTATGCACTTGGCAAGGCGAGTCACGCCAGTAAGATCCCGCTTGGGGTGCCGCTTGATGCGGCGGCGCCGGTTCTCTGCGCTGGAATTACAGTTTACAAGGGGTTGAAGGAGTCTGGGGTTCGGCCGGGGCAGACGGTTGCGATTGTTGGTGCGGGTGGTGGGCTTGGGTCGCTGGCGCAGCAGTATGCTAAGGCAATGGGGATTAGAGTTGTTGCGGTTGATGGGGGGGATGAGAAGAGGGCGATGTGTGAGTCGTTGGGCACGGAGGTATTTGTTTCTTCTGGCACTGTATCTGGATACGGACTAACTGGGACAGACATTCGTTGACTTTACCAAGTCCAAGGATCTTGTTGCCGACGTCAAGGCTGCTACACCTGGGGGACTCGGTGCGCATGCTGTTATTCTGCTTGCCGTGTCTGAGAAACCCTTCCAGCAGGCCACTGAGTACGTGCGATCGCGCGGTACCATCATCGCCATTGGGCTCCCGCCAGACGCCCACCTCAAGGCTCCTGTTGTGCCTACCGTTGTCCGCATGATTAGCATCAAGGGCAGCTACGTTGGAAACCGCCAGGACGGCGTTGAAGCCCTCGACTTCTTTGCACGCGGCCTGATCAAAGCTCCGTTCAAGCTTGCTCCGCTGTCGGATCTGCCCAAGATCTATGGGCTTATGGGTAGGTTTTTGTCTCACTTTCTGCTTGGTAAGTAAAGTCATTCTAACAGATTACAGAGCAAGGCAAGATTGCCGGCCGATACGTCCTTGAGATGCCCGAATAAGCGACAATACAATAACCGACGCATCCTTTGATTGTGATTATGCAACGCAATGGCTCATGACCTGTTTGATTTCCTTGCTCTGTCTATCAAAGATTGTACATAGTGAGATAGCAGAATCCATGTTTAGTTAAAAACTTCACTGTCCTCAAGCTCTGATAAACTTAGTCGCGTGTAGTAAGACACTCTTCCAGGGACACTGCAAGCAATCTAAGGTTATTACAGAGAGGGTATTAAGCGGTAATTGCCTTGTGATGATATTGTTGAGGATAACAAGATCCTGAGCGTGGTATTTGTCGTATATCAACTATAGCCATAATGCCTAGCACAATTCAAAGAAACAGCCAAACGGAGATGTTAATTGCTACTATGATTTCATCTCGCGAGATACACAGGAGAACCAAAGCAAGCTGTATTTGGATCCACGATTTGCAGAAGACCCGAATAACGGGACACCGCGAGTGATTCCTACAGCCAGTATCCAGAATGTTCTTGTTCTCAGCGGGACCCAACAATCATCGCTCCTTCCTTCATAGCTCATGTATACAAGGCCAGGTGTTCCTTCCTTACTTGTAACGCTTACCAAGCAGAGCAGGAAAGGAAAGTGCACTTCGACTTACCTGGTCGCCCCTTCCTCATAGGCAATACTTACCAATCACTGGAAATAAAGGGAAGGTACGCTCGATTGTGCCTTCCTCACATACGTAAGCAATATACCTTACTAGGTACCGGCTCGTAATACTCCACAAGTCCCAAAGCTTGCGCGCCGGTCACGCTCGCACCCGCATCGTCGCGGTCCGCATGGAATCCGGGGAAAGGGAATAGCACCCACCAGCTCCGCGCGAACTCATGGGCTTCGGAGGAACGGGTAAAACTTTCGTAGGGTTAGATTTCTGATAGGAAAGGGGTTTATGGCGACGTGGAATCTGGGGAATGTGAAATGCGGGGGTGAAGGCAGGGATGCGATGCGGAGCCGCATGGGGTTGGGGGAACCGCATGGGGTCGGATCCTCATTCTTCGATCTGCATTACCAGCGTGATGGTGTTGAAAGCCGGAAACCATAGAGAGAAGACGGCCAGAGCTTACAAAATGGATATTGCGACTGGAATATGGGGTACGGAGTAGAACTGCCCCGCGACCGGGTCCGCAGTTGTGCATTGTCGAGGGAGCATATATATAGCGTAGAGGTGCCTCATCTAAATGGTTCTATTGCAGCAAAATCCAAGAATAAATTTGACCAACCTCAATATCGCACTTCTATTATTACACCTTTTCTCAGTCATGGCTTTCTTCCAGACGATCAAGACCCCGACAGTTACCTATGAGCAGCCCCTGGGCCTGTAAGTCATCCTCTGAAAACACCAATCCAGGTCTATCCCTAACAAATCCCAGCTTCATAAACAACGAATTCATCGCCGGCGTCAACAACAAGACATTCGAGACTATAAACCCACACAACGAAAAGCCCATCGTCTCCGTCCACGAAGGCACAGAAGCAGACGTCGACATCGCCGTCACCGCAGCCCGCAAAGCCCTAGAAACAACGTGGAAGGAAACAACCCCTTCTGAGCGCGGTCGTCTCCTCACCCGTCTAGCGGACTTTCTCGAGCGAGACATCGACACCGTTGCTGCCATCGAAGCACTCGATAATGGCAAGGGTATCTCCATGGCCAAGGGCGATGTTACTGCCTCTGCCGGATGCCTCCGGTACTACGGCGGCTGGGCGGATAAGATATTCGGGCAGACGATCGATACAGACCCGAATAGTCTAACGTATACTCGTCATGAGCCCGTCGGGGTCTGCGGCCAGATTATTCCGTGGAACTTCCCCCTGCTCATGTTTGCATGGAAGATCGGACCTGCGATCGCGACGGGAAATACGGTCGTTATGAAGACTGCTGAACAGACGCCCTTGTCTGCACTCTACGTCGCGAAGCTTATCAAAGAAGCGGGCTTCCCACCGGGCGTGATTAATGTCATTTCAGGCTTCGGCAAGACAGCCGGCGCAGCAATCGCAGCACACATGGACATCGACAAAGTCGCATTCACGGGCTCGACCCTCGTCGGACGCCAGATCCTACAGGCGGCAGCAAAAAGTAACCTGAAAAAAGTCACGCTTGAACTAGGCGGCAAATCACCCAACATCATTCTCCCAGATGCAAACCTCGAAGAGGCAATTGGGTGGGTGAACCTAGGTATATTCTTCAACCACGGGCAATGCTGCTGCGCTGGCTCTCGTATCCTCGTACACGAAGCCATCTACGATAGATTCATCGAATTGTTCAAGAACCGCGCGGAGCAGAATAAGGTTGGGGACCCGTTTGACCCTGAGACGTTCCAGGGGCCGCAGGTGTCGCAAGTGCAGTATGATCGGGTCATGGGGTATGTGGAGGGTGCGAAGAAGGCAGGCGCCAAGGTGATTACTGGTGGTGAACGACATGGCGACGAGGGATATTATGTTCAGCCGACGATCTTTGCGGATGTGCATGAGGAGATGAGTATTGTTCAGGAGGAGGTGTTTGGGCCTGTTTGTACGGTGCAGAAGGTCAAGGATGAGGCGGAGGCGATTCGGATGGCGAATAATACGAACTACGGTATGTTCTATTGCTCTGAAAGTGATGATGGCTGACTCTGGACAGGCCTTGCTGCTGCTGTGCATACTACGAATATCAACACTGCTATCAGAGTGTCGAATGCCATCAAGGCTGGGTAAGTTTCCTTGTTGTTCTTCTTCCGAGGGGTCGCTGACGACACAAAAGAACTGTCTGGGTAAACAACTACAACACTCTCCACTATCAAATGCCATTCGGTGGCTTTAAGGAATCCGGGCTTGGTCGTGAACTGGGATCGTATGCGTTGGAGAACTACACCGAGGTCAAGACCGTCCGCGTGCAGCTTCAGGGGTAGACATTCGTACTTTCAATTTCAGAATACTGAGTAGTAGTCTAGTTCGTGAATATATACTTCAATTCTTTGTGAATACAACCTATCAACTCCATTAAGAACACGATCTTACTCTGCGCGGGACTCCGGGATCGGGGATCCGCCAGCCACGTCCGCATGCAGCAATAATCACCATTTTAATGCACAATCATTGGCTGGATACCCCGCAAGGAACAAGTAGTGTAAACCTTGCTGGAATCAGCTGAATCATGTCAACTTAAACCCCGCACTCCCCGGATTATCCTGGTAGCTATCTTGATTTCCAACAAGATCTATCTTTAATCCTTTTAACTCCGTCAATTGGCAATATGGGAGACACACGAAGAAAGCAGAACCATAGCTGCGACCCTTGTCGAAAGGGAAAAAGAGGATGCGATGCTCCGGTTTGTCTCCATTCTTCAACGGCTACTAAGGCGTTCTGACTGGTTGTAGGAAACAAGAATAGAGGGCTACACTTGCTCAAACTGCAGACGGTGGAAGAAGCAATGCACCTTTAATTGGGTCGCATCGAGACGTACAGCACCAGGAGCGAAGCATCCCCGATCACGAACGAAACCCAACAATGCCACGGCCGCACCTTCTATCCCTTCTGTTGCGCCGGCGATTGTGACACCCGATAGCGGCGACATCCATGCTCTTTTAAGCTCATACAACTCAATACTCGACGAAGGATTGCTTTCATATCAGCCTTACCCATTTCCGTTTACCGATCCGCCAAATTTACCTTCGTCTGCTTCTGCCAATGTGGATGCTACCCAAGATATCCCTTGGAATCTGGATTTATCAAACAATTGGCAGACCAGCAATTTACCGGCGAAATTTAATAGATTCCTCAGTCCTCTCAGTTCCCATTTATCCTTAAACCCTCTTCAACAACTGAATACCTACGACACTATAGAACAACTTCCTGCCCCTTCCAGCACATCCTCAGATGATACCACGTCCTCAGACAGCCCCTTCCAATGGAGCTTATGCATCGCCTCCGACAAAACCGCACAGCAATTCGCCCGCTCAACAATGTCACGAAACCTCATTCGAATATACCACGACAGCATGGAAAACGCCTTATCCTGCTGGCTAACAGAGCACAACTGCCCATACTCAGACGAAATCAACTATTTCCTACCACCAAGACAGATTAAAGAATGGGGCCCCAGCTGGTCAAACAGAATGTGTGTTCGCGTTTGTAAACTCGATCGGGTTTCTACATCGCTTCGAGGCAGGGCATTGAGTGCGGAAGAGGACAGGACCGCAGCGAAAGCGCTTCATCTTGCGATTGTCGCGTTCGCGTCGCAGTGGACTCAGCATGCGCAGAGCGGAACGGCGTTGTCAGTCCCTCAGGATATAACTGTTGGCGAGCGGTCGATTCGAAAAAATACGTGGAATGAGGCGCGGCATGCATTGCAGCACTGCACGGGTATTCCATCGTTCAGGGTGATTTTTGCGAATGTTATATTCTCGCTTACTCAGGCTCCGCTGGACGGTGGTCCGAATGCAAGTTTAGCCCTGGGACAGTTGCTGGATAATGATGGTGCGCCAGTGTTCTTGGAAACTGCTAATCGCCAGCTATACACGTTCCGACATAAGTTCGCCAGACTACAGCGTGAGGCGCCGCCGAGTGTTAGGGAGATGCCTAGGCGAGGTTCAACGGCTTCTACATTGACAGAGATATTTGACGTACCGCCGACACCATCAGAGTCTGTCACTGCTCAAGTCGATCCCATCCTCGCGAACCAAGACCACCGCAGCACCCTCAGCCTTCTTTTCTGGCTGGGCATCATGTTCGACACACTCAGCTCCGCAATGTACCAGCGTCCACTGGTAGTATCGGACGAAGACAGCCAGATAACCTCAGCCCCGTCCCCATCCCTCGATCCAGACCTTAACCTGGGCCCAGAAACCCCCATCAATCTCGACTGCTGGGAACTTCCACCATACAACCGCAATGACTCGCGGGACCAGAATGATGTATGGGGTGACCTCTTCCTCCGCACCTCTCACTCCCGAGAGCTCCAGTACCCCAGTACCCAGACACACCAGCACAGATGGCCCTGTACATACGAACAAGCAGCATCGACACTGTCAAAAGCAACGCCCGTCAAAGTCCTCCTCTACCGCCGCGTCACGCAACTCCAAACACTCATCTACCGCGGTGCAAGTCCCGCTCGTTTGGAAGCTGCTATCCAAAGGGCACTGTCAGTATATAACCACTGGACATCAACATACCAACCCTTCATGCTCGACTGCGTAATGAACCACGACAAACTCCCTTCTCGCATCCAGTCTTGGTACGTTATTCTCGACGGTCACTGGCATCTTGCTGCGCTGTTACTCGCCGATGTACTTGAGAGCATCGACCGCTCAAATCTAGGTACAGAATCTGGCCAGAGGGAGAGGATATCGAGTGACCTCATCTCGACACTCCGCATTGAGAACGCTTTGGCAGTTGGTGGACTGGCACGCTCGTCGCTTACCTATGACCAGGGGAAATGTAACCTGTCGCAGCACTTTCATGATAGTCTTAATGAGGTTGCATTTCTTGTGGAACCGTGGACGGTGGTGCTGATTCACTCGTTCGCGAAAGCAGCGTATATCTCGTTGGAGTATGTGGATGTTTATGATATTCCTGGTTATGGGAATAAGGAAATAGAGCAGGATGGAACAGAGGTCGCTGGGGCATTTGCCCAGAACTGCCACTATTGTATTTGTGCGTTGAGGTATCTAGGTCGGAAGTCGGATATGGCGAGTATGGTTGCGAGGGATCTGACTAGAGGATTGGAGGGGAAGGTTGGCGGGTTGGTGTGAATGTACTGTACGCTTGATCCATCTTCTCTCATATTTCAGACATCGAGCCTTCCTTGAAGGGGCCCGGAATACTTAGTGTCTGTGCCTCCTCGTTCCATCTCTCGAGACGTTTCTTCTCCGAGCTCTGACGAAGGCTGTCAACTGAGTATCCTCCTGCTAACGGAGGAATATCGGCGGAGATGATAGAGTTCGTACTTTGCCTTGTAAGCCTGACGCCTTGACAGCCCTATACCTCGCTGACGACACTCGAGGGTGCCATCAAGGGCACTTACGGTTGCAACCCAAGAACGGCATCTGCTACCTATACTCAAGAGTTTACTTGGCCGAGATCAGGCGAGCAGGCCTTGTACTTGGCGATGCCCTACTATGACGCCGCGTTCTTGTTTTGATTAGAGATGTCGATTTTATTTATGCTCGAAAAGGATATCTGTAGAGACATTGATTATGACTATGCATCAGATTGAATTCATGAGAGGCTGAGTAAGGCTGCGCAAAAGATCGACATCTCGATCTCCAAACCTGCCCATCACAAACTGCACTGATTGGCCATGTCTAGAACCAACAAGCATAAAATAAGCACTAACACCACCGCCGAGCCCGGCCTAACATAAGGCCACCACATCCACAGCGCCGCCTGATCCAGGTAAGTATCCCGCACCGCCTGTCCGCTGTCCAACATGCAAGACAAAGATCTGCAGTCGCAAAAATGGTCCATTCACACTGCCTTTACAATTGGCTCACTTGCATCTGCATCTGCATTCATTCGCTCATGGTATTCCAATTCTAATTCTCATTTCGACCAAGCCACGCTTGGCTGCGGCACCTCAGGGCTAACATGAATTGAATGGCCGGGCAACGCACAAAAAGCAAAGTGCACTCTCTGGCTGCCTAGTGGTCAGTTGGTTCTTGCGAGGGCCAAGAACGGGTACAGTAAGACGAGGCCTCTGATTTCGTTGATGAGGTGGTCGGAGTGAAAGGGTCTTTCAACAACAAATATAAAAGGGTTCCCTTTCCCACTTGTTCTCTCTTGGTATCCCTCTTCAATCACCACTCCAGGAGCAGACCCTCAACCAAATACACCTCATCAAATCGAATCCCTGGACAGTCCAAGTCCAGAACGTCGCGATTCCTCCCAAAAACCCCGAACACACGAACGCGACCCAAAATGAAAGGCACAACAATCACCACTCTCCTCACCGCTACCCTCCCCCTTGCACACGCATGGACCCTAACAGCCTGCGGCCAAACATTCACGGGCACCGGCTCAGGCTCATGCACAGCGGTCTCCTGCCCCGCGGGCTCCGTAATTGACTTTGCAGCCGAGACGGACGCCGCGATCGAGCTGAATCTCTACACGGATAATACCTGCGGCGACGAGATCACGCATTTTGCGGATGATGTGCAGGGGTATGTTCTTACGGAGGCGTTGGGTGGGGTTTTGGTTTTGACTTAGGTTCTGCGCTATCAGATGGGATGGGATGGGATGGGATGGATGGAAGTTTTGGGGGATTGATATCGGGGGTGGAGAGGTTGGGGTTGAGATTAGGATTGGTACAAGTTATGAGGCGATGCTCCATCCGATACATTCCAGTTGGATGTCGAGATGGGCTGATTTGATGGACTTTCGATTATCAACGCTGGGCTGAACCAGCAGTCACTCCTTTAGCTGTCGCGAATAGTATAGTTGAACCTAGAGGTATTTGATGCATTACAATAATATAAACAAATTGTCTTGTCACACGTCTTGCTTGCCCTGCGTTGATTGTTGCTCGAAATGAAACTTTGTGTCGAACCCACCATGCTGCGAACAGTGCGTTTCTCTAGGTCTTAATAGCATACAAGAACATCCAACTTATAGAACAGACGTACTTGAGAAGGACGGAAATTGTGTACTTATTTAAAAAGTATGTCCATGTAACCCAAATCAACCAAGAACCTCCAACTCACGAGAAAAGCCCATTTGTAAGCTCAGACAGTCCATTCCACCATTCCATCCCGTATTCCTCAGTGGACAAATCAATACTTTCATTCAATGGTGCATTGGCATGGCATTCGCTACTGTCCAGCTTGCAGAACAATCCTACTCCTGGGACCCCCGTGGCTGCTAGCGTCTTCAAACGACCTGCTTAGCTGTTGAAGAATACGGGGCAGATCGTACATGGTTCGTGCGGTTTTCAAGTCCCACGCTAGATCTTCGACGGATAGCAGTCGCGCGGCTTTGATTATAGCGAGAGCAATGTGCAAGATTGATATAAATGTCAGCGATGAGTAGGACTCCACCGGGACCGAGCGGAATGCGTCGGTGAGCGCCTGGGTACTCTGTAGACAGTCCCATAATGTCCTGCAACGCAGGTGAGTTGCTTGACGCGTCGCAGTTCTCGGATTAGGTTTAAAGGGCTCGAAAAGGCGAATTTGTATCGCTGGCTCCGCGGTACCATTACGACCTGTGGCCAGTCACTCAAGGACATTGATCTGAAATGGTGGCGATCGAGGATAGGATTGGTTCAGCAGGAGCCCTTCCTGTTCAACGACACTATCTACAACAACGTGGCTTGGGGGTTGATTGGATCGGCCTGGGAGGGAGAGTCCGATGAGCGGAAGAGGGAGCTTGTCAAAGAAGCCTGCAAGGAGGCCTTTGCCGACGAGTTCATTGACAAATTACCACTGGTATGCCATTCTATCCACCGGCGATAGAACATTTTGCTTTCCTTTCATTTCCTTTCTAATCTCTCCCAGGGCTACGACACGTCTGTTGGTGATGGTGGTGCTAGGTTGTCCGGGGGTCAACGGCAACGTCTTGCTATCGCTCGATCGATTGTTAAAAGACCCGATATCCTCATCCTCGATGAGGCGACTAGTGCGATCGATGTGCGGGGCGAGCGAATCGTACAGGCCGCACTCGATAGAGCAGCACAGCACCGCACAACGATCGTCATTGCGCATCGACTTTCCACGATTAAACATGCGGACCGTATTGTTGTGCTTAGAAAGGGCAAGGTGATAGAATCCGGTGACCACCAAGGTCTGGTCAGTAAAGACGGAGGCGTTTACGCTGGCCTCGTGAATGCACAGGCTCTCTCCCTTCACGGATCAACTATGGACTCTGCGACATTGTTCGATGCGGAAGAATACAACAAAACGAATGACGAAGAGATCAGGACAACGATTACAAAGTGTGAAGAAGACTCAGAGCGCGGAGACATAACAACCAAAAGATCTCGCGGCCTGTTTGGGAGCTTTCCCCTGCTATTTCTTGGGTCGAGGAGCTACTGGAGAGTCATGATGCTCGGGTTTGTGGTCTCTGCCGCTGCAGGAACCGCGCAGCCTCTATACGCATGGATGTTCTCTCGATCAATCGACCTCTTCAAATGGCAAGACAATCACCCGAAACTCATGCATGAAATGGACTTTATGGGAATAATGTGGACTGTCTTTGCCGCCTCCGCCGGTATAGCCTATTTCATCACCTTTCTCTGTTCAGGCTGCGTGGCGTCATTCATTCGAGCCAAATACCAGACAGAGTACTTCCAATCCCTCATATACCAGCAAGCAGCGTATTTCAGTGAGGATGGCAATTCCCACGGTACCTTGGTCGCCCGCGTTCGAGACGACCCGAATAAGCTTGAAGAAATGATGGGCGTCGATCTTGCCCAGGTTGCCATCTCTCTGTTCAACATCATCGGGGGTCTCATCATGGCACTCGTGTACAGCTGGAAGCTTGCTTTTGTCTCATTGTGCGGCTTAGCTCCAGTCTGTGTGTTATCGAGCTATGTCAGATATAGATATGAGGTGCAGTTTGAGAATATGAATGACGCCGTCTTCGCCGAGAGCTCTCAGTTCGCCTCTGAAGCAATCGGAGCCTTTCGCACCGTGAGCTCCTTGACTCTTGAAGATACCATCATCAATCGCTTCGAGAGATTGTGCAAGGGGCATGTGACCGCAGCATTCAAAAAGGCTCGCTGGGTAAGCATCGTCCTTGGGTTTTCTGAAAGTACCAATCTCGGCTGCCAGGCTTTGATCTTTTACTATGGTGGCCGTCTTCTCACGCGCGGCGAGATTGGTGCCATGGCGTTCTTTGTCTGTTTGATGGCGATCATGAATGCTGCAGAGGGTTTCGGCGAGAGTCTGAGTCTTGGGCCAAATGCTGCTCAGGCAACTACTGCGTCAGACCGGATTCTCAGTGCTAGGGACTCCAGCCTAGCAGAGTTACCGTTGAACGGTAACGAACCGACGCAAGAGGAAGGGATTTCAATTGAGATTCGCTGCCTTCGTCTCGATATCCTGGGCAAGAGACTCCCGTCCTAGACGGACTAAACATAAGCATTCAAAAGGGCCAGTTCGCGGCTCTGGTCAATGCATCAGGAAGCGGAAAGACAAGTATCCTCTCGCTGCTTGAGCGATTCTATGAGCCCGAACGAGGCCAGATACTCTTCGACGGAAAAGACATTTCAGGTGTCGACATTTATGCACATCGCAAGCGCTTATCTCTTGTGGCGCAAGAGCCTACTCTCTTCCAAGGTTAGTCAGTCTACTCTTTCGGCTCACCTTTCCAATTTCCAAATGAACCAGATGCTAACATCAACAGGCACCATTCGAGATAATATCCTCCTCGGCATAGACGCGAGCACTATAACAGACGAACAGCTCTACGCCGTTTGCCGCGACGCCTCGATTCACGACTTCATTGCATCTCTTCCTGATAGCTACAATACTCAAATCGGGTCGCGCGGTATTGCCCTCTCCGGTGGACAGAAACAACGCATTGCAATTGCCCGCGCTCTGATACGCAATCCGCGTGTTCTCCTTCTCGACGAAGCGACGAGCTCTCTTGATTCGGAGAGTGAGAGGCTTGTTCAAGATGCCTTTGACCGCGCTGCAAAGGGGAGAACCATGATTGCTGTTGCGCATCGGCTGGCTACCATCCAGCATGCAGAGGTGATTTTTGTACTGGGTGAAGAAGGCAGGGTCTTGGAGAAGGGTAGTCATGTTGAACTACTTGGGCGGAGAGGTGTCTATCATCAAATGGTAAGTACAAAGGCTGATGTCTTCTTTCTTCATGTGCATGAGTATGTTCTTTGGCTGATTACAAGGAAATAGTGCCAGAATCAGGCTCTTGATCAGTAATATCGAGTCGTGGTTAGTGTATATATACTAACCTCGCAATGGTCACCGTCCATTGGCACAATTAAATAGGACGTGAATAACTTTAGAAGGCCACTTTCCTGTATCACTAAACCGGTGTATAAATCAACAGGTTTGCTTTTTCTTTGCTCCGTATGTAATGCTTTACTAAGAATCCCCCGGTGCTACTAAAATACAAGCTTCCCCCTTCCTCACCAAACACTCGATGGAGTTGATAGTGGCTTTCTTAGACTTATATTAACGGAGATAGCACTATAACAAAAGGAACTTATCCCCGGATCGGCAACTTCAAGGCCTTGCCCGTCATTGTCAGCACATGCTGACCGGCGATAGGCCGGGGTTAAACAGAGGTCAGCGTCAGCAGTATGAAGTCAACTCAAGTAAAGACATATATGAGACAGAAGCAGCAGACAGTAGGCGTACAGTAACCTCATGTTCTTTATCATAATCAACACCTGAAAAGATAGACTATGCCAGAGCTCGTCGGAAAGCAAGTCGGCCCTATTGGTCTGGGCCTCATGGGACTCACCTGGCGCTCGACTCCGCCGTCCCAGGAACAAGCATTCGCTACTCTGCGCGCGGCGATAGCAAATGGATGCATGTATTGTCTTTGCTGCTGGAGCTTTCTTTCTGTTATCAGACTTGATCTGACTGACAATCCATGGTGTAGGCACCTGCTGGAACGGCGCGGAATTCTACGGCCCACCGTCATACAACAGCCTCATCCTCCTAGAGCGCTACTTCGCAGCGTACCCCGAAGACGCCGAAAAAGTAACGCTGAGTATAAAAGGCGGCGTCAATCCAGAAACGCACCAGCTCGACGCATCACCCGCGAATACCCGGCGCACAATAGACGATTGTATCGCGCAGCTCAAAGGCCGCAAGAAGATCGACATGTTTGAGTTTGGACGGCGCGACCCGAATGTCCTGCTGGACGTTACATTTGGCGTTATTGAACGGGAGTATATCCAGACGGGCAAGATTGGGGGGATAGCGCTGTCTGAGGTGCGGGCTGAGACGATTCATGAGGCGGTTAAGTATACGAGGGTTGTTGGCGTTGAGGTCGAGCTTTCGATGTACATTCTCCTTTCTTTTACACTGAACTTATATCCTCCAAGCTAACACCATTTAGCTTCACACCCAGTATTCTAACCAACGGCGTCGCAGCAGCCTGCGCGCAATACGACATTCCTATAATCGCGTACTCGCCCATCGGCCGAGGGATGTTAACAGGACAGTTGAAGAAACACTCTGATCTTCCTGTCGATTCACTGCTACGGCAAATGAATTTCCCGCGTTTCCAGGAAGAGAACTTTGAGAAGAACCTGCCGCTCGTGAGTAAAGTTGAGGAGATTGCTGCTTGTAAGGGCTGCACTCCTGCACAGCTGGCGATCAATTGGACGATTGCGTTATCACGCCGGATAGGCACTACTATTATTCCTATTCCGGGGTCGTCGACGCCTGAGAGGGTAAGGGAGAATGCTACGCTTGTTGACGTTTCCGATGAGGAGTTGGATCAGATTGAGGAGATTCTGAAGGGTTTTACGCCGGCTGGTGCACGGTATCCTGCTATCTTCCAAACTGATACTTGATATGGAGAACATGTCTATCCGATGATATGCTCATGCATCAGTCCTACAATGTAACGAAGCACCTCGTGTATGTTCCTCTCGGAGAAGTTGGAGTGTATTCGCAGAATATATATGATGACGGTCAAGGTCTTCAAACTACGCTTATCCTATCCAACAGGATTAAAGATTAGTGTCTCCTACTTCCAAGCATATGTAAGACAGTAGAGTGCTTGGAAAAGTACTCCTTGTCAGTCAACCATGTCACAACTGAAGCCCTGGTCTACACCTCAGGCACCAACAGCACCGACCTCGGCTGCGCTGGCCGGACACGTGACCCCACAGCTACCCCGAGAATCCGCAATTCTAGCGCGCCACAGCCGCCACCCTGGGGTAACTGACGTTGGATTGGAAGGCAATAATTGGAAGTGTGATGGGATGGTCTTTGGAACAGGGCAAGATGGGTGTTGTATGCATATGAGAAGGACCTGAGTAACGAAAAAGAGTAACTTTAAAAGATCTCAAGGTTGCCTGACAATCCGGAAGATCGTTCCTTGCAAAGGGAGTCAATGACATCATACATTAGGGCTGGTGGTAGCCCTGACCCACCCCTCGGCGGTTTATAAACAGCTGTCCCTGCCACCTGCATTCTTCTTTTTCCTAATCTCCCAACACACTGTCGATAGTTCAGCCAACCTTTCATTCATTTGACCTAACAGTAAGTACCTCTAGGGCCCTATGCACTACCTACCCAACACCCCCCCCAAAGCATATGATGCTGTATGATAGGACCGAGCATTGTGTGCGGAAAAAACTGCCCAAGCCGAAGGAACTTTTCAAGACGGGTCTCTGAGCTATTCATTCTTCTTCATTATTGTCGCATTCTCCTTCATTGTGACAGAGGCTTACTATTCTACGCTGTATAGGGTTCCTTCCGGTGCATGATCCTCTCTTACGTATCGTATTAGCTGTCGCGTTCTCGGAAGGACTGAGGGGTCGATCGATTTAGGATAGCATAATGAGAAATACTCGAGAAACACTCTTCAGGTCTTTGTGTGCTGGTACCCTGTAGTTGTAGGATGTCCCTGTAAACGCGACCGGAATGTGGTCATGTTTGGCAACCGAGTCGTGCGACCGTAAAGCGGAGTGGCTCCTGACTCGCCCGCAACACACTCCCGACTTCGGCCGTCCATCCCGAGCGGTAAAGCCTTGGATTGGCAGCTATTGTAGCCGTTTACTGCAAATCGACAACCAACCTTTCTTTAGACAATGGCATTGTTACCATGTGCCGTATACCCGGCGCCAAGAAAAGGCCAAGACTCCGGCTTGGTTGCAACAGGGCTGGTTCCTCGTACAGTCTCCAGCCTCCAATGACCGCGCAGTAAACAAACGCCCTGCACTATATCGACCTTTGCCCGACAAGGACACAGCCTCACGTCACGAGGGCTGTATATCAATTGAAGCTGCCAGGAACTGTGCTTCAGCGCAGACATAAATAGACCCTTACCCCTGGTTCAAATGTAGTTGCCATTTCGAAAGTCAGCGACGACGACATCCATGCCTCCACGACCCAGAATGCAAGCCATCATTCTGTGCAGTAAAGATGATTTCACTTAAGATTTTTGTGTTCTTGTTTCTGGCAGCGTGTATGTTTGTCCTTGATATCACGTCACGTTCTGGTCACTAACTCGTCGACCAGGTCTATCCGCCCAAGAACTCTATACAAAACCCACTACCACCATCACCACCACAACCTGGAGCACACTCCCAACTCCAACCCCATCAACACTCACTCCCCTTACTACACCCACCCCATACCACGCCTACTCAACACTCTACGCCTCCCAGTCCAGCCGCAAGAAGAAACCCAACCTTACGCCGCTGATCGTTCTCATTCCGCTTCTGACAGGGATTGGCCTTATGGCTGGTATATTCGCTTGCGTTACTAGATGCGGCAGGGTCGTCAGAGACCCCGAATCACAGACGCAGTCGCAGAGTCAGCAGCAGCAGCAGCGGTGGGGTGATTCCAGCCGGGCCGCAAACGCAGGTGTCCATTTGGAGCGGGTACAGGCTCATCAGGAAAGGGGTACCGCCGGGGCCGCGCCACGGTATGTACTGAGAGATGAAAATGGCGTTACAGTTGTCGAGGAGGCGCCGCCTGTTTATTCGGTGGATCCGCCACGGTGACCCGGATCGGTTCGTGCAATTAAGATACCTCGATACGCCCGGCATCTATCCGTAGATGAGCATAATTTTCAGCTCGTTTACATGGAGAGGGAGTGATAAGTATTGTCATCTGCGTACTTTATTGGGTCTTGTATCTATTGGATTTATATTTTGCATAGGAGTCACATGATTCATTCTCTTACAGTCTTAAGAGTCATTTGTTTTGTGCTTCTATTGTTTTTTCTGAGTACGGAACTCTTAACCTCGGTATTTGCCTAGTTGATAGGATCATAATTCCCTGTCCAGAGAGGGAATGTTATATACAATCTTATAGTGGCCTTGAGAGGTCGCGGCTACAGATGCTGAAAAGCAACAACGGCTTGATGTCTCATTAGGACTAAAAGTACTAGGTTGATTATATCTAGGTTGATTATATCAGATGGACGAACTTGCTGGGAGAGTTAGACGGCACTCTTTACGGAGCCAAGAGGTTGCGTATTATCTGTAGCTGTCAAATTCTATTTATGCCATCAAGAGATTTCCATCGCCCAATGCGAGCAATGGCAGTTACATATATGTAACCAACAAAGAGAGCGCATACAGAGTTCCCTCATCTTTACCTCTAGCAGCGTAACAGTCAAAAACCAAAACAGCGGAAACCTGCAAATCGAACAACCGCAGCGCACGAACTACCACTGCTCGCGTCAAGTTATATGTATCCATTAACCGACACGTTTGCATACCTGGACACATCTTGGCCCTCTACTACGATGGCCACACCACACCCGAGCACAAATCAAAAGATACCCACCAACCCCGTGACAAGATGAATCAGGCAGACATTCGATCAACCTATCCGATGGTTGGATGGTACCAGATACCGAGATCGTCAACATCATCGAAGCCTCTGACAAGTGTTGAAATGGCGATCACTGTCAGGATCGCCACGTGGGTCTGGCCTCGTCTCAGATGGAATCGCAGGGCAAGCGTTCTCGCCACCACTCCGAACCGTGAGATGCCACTGAATAAGCGATGTTTCAAATCTTGGATCGCTGATCATGTCGATTTCGTTGGCTTGGAGTTGGGGCCTATCTTTGCAATCGCCTGCGCTGGCCGTGTGTTGCATGCTTAGTTTGGACTTTGGGGTCTAATTGTTTTAGCACTGCGCCTCTGCAGCCTTGTCTTAATTAGTCTTGTCTGGTACATAGCAGTCCGAATGGATATTGAGGATTCAAAATGCTGGACTTGTGGTGGTGAAATGGTAGTATACCGTAACTTAGTTGAAGGCGTTCATTACGAGTCGCATTAAATACTTGCTGCTTGCTGCTTGCGACAAACTTGATACAGTACTACCCTAGACATATAATGTCTCTGTACCCATCCAAATACTCCATAGACGCGTTTAGACCCTGCAGATTCACAAGATAGAAAGTGTCGCGAGCAGGGCTGAGCAGGACCAGCAGGGTACGTAACCCAGGACCCTGGTAAAACGCACCGGGGTTTGATCGATTGCCTCACTTTGTACCTTGTTTCTATTGGCCAATGATAAAAGCTATCCCCTATTAGTTTAGTGTGGTAGAAAGATAGTGCAGGACCAGGTGTTCGGCAGATTGCTCAGGGGTAAACGCTGGTGGTCCGAGCTTGTTCTAGAAGACTCGTGGAAGGAAATTTTTACAACCTGCTACAATTCGGTTTCAGCTTGTTACAGCCTTCAGCCTTGCATTAGACTTTGTAGCACGGCTACAATACTCTGTGGACGAGTGCAGCTGGGATCTGATGCAAACGTGAAACTGACCTCCTCCACAGCACCATCATTTGCACAATGGAGCAACTACGAACCATTAATCCAAATCGCCTTACGACACTTTAATCTTGCGATCGCCCAGAGCCTCAGATGGGGTATAAAGACCCTCACGAGATCTCAAGAACGAAAACCATCTCACCAAGTTCAGATCATCCAGTCGACTCACCTTGGATTATCACTCATCACCTTCACAATGCAAGCGACAATGCAAGCGCCTACTCGCGCCCTTAATGCCATACGGCCCATGAGCTGGATCTCAACGACTCAGCCCGTCGAAACACCTGGCGAGAGCGACAGCGACACACGCCCCGGCAAGCTCAAGCGCAGATCAACCATGGGCCCGAACCAGCTGCCCTCATTGCAAGTGGCCGATACGACGCGCAACAACTTTACAGCCATGGCGGGAGAATTTGTCGGCACGTTCCTCTTCCTGTTCTTTGCCTTCGCCGGAACGCAGGTTGCAAATGCGCCGCGGCCTGCGCAGGGGCTGGGGACAGCGTCTGATCCTGACGCGCTCATACCGCCGAACTTCAATGCCCTGATGTACTCATCGCTGAGCTTTGGGTTTTCGCTCATGGTGAACATTTGGGCGTTCTTTCGTATCACTGGTGGATTGTTTAACCCTGCTGTATGTCTTGTTCCACCTCCACCGTCGTGTCATAATACTAATCGCAGCTTATACAGGTCACCCTGGCGCTCTGCCTTGTCGGCGGTATTCCTGCGATCCGAGGAGTCATGCTCTTCCTTGCACAGATTGCAGGTGGTCTTGCGGCAGCTGGTCTCTGCAGCGTTCTCTTCCCCGGAGACCTAAACATCACGACAAGACTAGGCGGCGGTGCCTCGATAGTCCAAGGCCTATTCATCGAGATGTTCCTCACCGCGCAACTCGTCTTCGTAGTCATCATGCTGGCCGTCGTGAAGCACAAGTCTACCTTCCTCGCACCAGTCGCCATCGGCCTCACCTTCTTCGTAATGGAGTTGATCGGTAAGTCTGCCCAAAGATTCCGCCTCACAAAACAAATCAACAGAAGAGCTAACATGACTCCTCCAGGAAACTACTACACCGGCGGCTCCCTCAACCCCGCCCGCACCCTCGGCCCCGACGCCGTCAAGCGCGATTTCCCCGTTTACCACTGGATCTACTGGGTCGGCCCGCTGCTCGGGTCCCTCCTAGCCTGCGGCTTCTACTCCTTCCTCACCCACTTCCAATATGAGTCCATCAACCCAGGGCAAGACTTCAACGAGTGGGAGGCAAAACTCGAATCCGAGACCGGCGGCATCACGACGGGCGGCCACGGTCCCGCCATGTCAGGGTCGACGATGAACATGCGGTACTCCGATATGACGCTCAATCGGGCGTTTTCGCTGCGTGAGCGGCCGGACGAGGAGTCGGATAGTATGCATGCGCCGTCTACGCATTTGCAGCCGAGCGGGAGTGTGAGAAGTTCGAGGCATAGTGTGAATTTTGCAAGGCCGAGTTTGAATTTCCCCGTGCCGCCGCCGGGGGATGAGCAGGTTTAGGTTTGTGATTCCTTGGGTGGAATAGAAGCGACTAGGAATTCTGGATTGGTGTTATTGGTCATAAATTATGGTACGGGTTGGAGGATTTAGAACATCGTTGGGTGGCGCGGGCGCTTGCACTGGTGTGGAGGTTATGTTTTTCTTTTGTTGTATAGATGTGTTTATGCATGTATGGAGTACAATGATGGATAATGGATGGTTTTTATGAGTTATTACTGGAATTGAAGTTTTCTTTATTCACAAGAACAGCCCTCTGCACTCGCACGAACAATGTTATAGCGAAACTGCGGCTCCGTGGCTAGCGAGATATACGTTCATCGCAGAGTTGCTGGCGGATTTTCAGCAGCCTTACCTATCGGTCGGCGCCTATTGATAAGTGAGATACCTAAGGGCTCTACCATTATTGGAAACACTTATCTTCTTTACATTCTGCAACATGTGTAAAAGGAGATCAAATCATATAACCTACGAATCCGCCATGGACCTTCCGGAATTAACTATGTAGGCAGGTAGACATTGGACCTTCTATACTCCGATTGCTTTGCCAGGCTCCACTACTGACAGCAAACTGCATAGTTTCCACATTACGTCCTTCAGAAGATTTGACACCCGTTGCTCCAATTGCTTCTCTTTCCCATCACCTGGCGGAGCAGAAACGATTCGAATCTGCAACCTCCATTCGAGCCATCTTATAGATCGCAACGCTTCTCGGTGCTCACGTACCCTAGAGGTAACGTTGAGCACAATACCCATCCGTGCGGTCTGGGTACCATCCGGTATAGCAGTAGTACCCTTCGCAGCAAGAGGTACACCCGGAGCGAGTACAGCATTGCTCCACGTAGGGGATACACTGTGTGCACAGAATGGTTAGTGCATTTCAAGACACGAACACGCGAGAGCTCGAATGTAAAGGGAGAAGAAGAACAAGAAGCGGAAGAGGGAGAAAGGTTTAGGCATACGCTGTGTAGACAAGCGGTCCTCAGTCACAACAGTCAGGCTAGATTGACCGTGCTCTTTGCGGCCAAGGCAACAGGTCCAACAGTCACCCTATTCAAAGTAATGAGCTTTCATCTCATGTGAATATGACGATCAATCGACTGACAGAGCTTGCTGTTCTAATCACTTACCATGTCCTTGGCGTACTGCAAAATCGAATATCAAAAGACAATTAGCATCAAAGGTACATTAACCATCAAGGGTTGCCCATCGGGTGGCAGTTCATACCATGCTCTGAGGACAAGCGCGCCTCTCCTTTGAGCAAGAGCAAAGACACTCAGTGTCGTCGATTGCCTCGTAAAGATGAAAAATACTCGGCATAGCTGACGTTAATGGAAGGAAGGCGGCAAGGAAATATCCGGAATACATTCTGTCTGGAACGCAAGCGGTGGATGGAGAGTGTGATCACACGGGAGCAGAGTAAGTGGGCTATGAGCATGCAATGCAAGCGGTGGTAGTGAAGATGTAATATATATAAGCTCTCTGAGTCTTCAAAGAAGACTACAGTGAAATGCCCGAGCTAGCTAGGTATGACTCGAGTTTACAGCGTCATCGAGCATTGGCAAGACCCATGGAACGAACGTTGGGAACTCTAGAGCTTATTGTGCTTTACATTGACTTTATGAAGTTATAGTTATGTGCTGTCATGGCATGACGCGTTGCACCATGGCTGACATCAGCCACTGGTGGTGTGCAACCATAGACACCCCCTCATTAAAACAACAGGATAAGAGGTAGCGCCGAACCAGCCATTGCTCATACACGGTGTACATGCAATTGCCTGGCCTACCCCATGCGTTGATATCATTTGGAGTGGCGGATCATCTTGAATACCCGGGAAACAGGATATCAAGGTTCGTCATGAGACAAGAATGCAGTTGGTGCAAGTCATATGCGTCCCTTACACAGAAAGCTGGCGCTAGTCTGTCTCTTCGCCATTACAGGACGAAAAGAATTATTCCAAGCAGAACCAAAAGTTAATTTTAATGTTTGATTGTCACAGGTGCAAGATGCTCGGATGAAGCAAATAATGCTGCGGAGGAACTATCTTTGATGAGCTGCTTTTGTTTCTGCAAACGTCGGGTTTTCGTGACACTCTTCAAACCAGTCTCAGCCGTATTCGGTCCTAGAACAGCTACACAGTACACTCCGATGTTGCACATTTGCCACCGATCTGCCACTGCTGAGCACCTTAGGAAACCTCTTGTGAAGATGCTGCCTCCGTTTGGAACGCAGGTATGGGCCCAGGTGACTGCGTACTACATTATATTAGGAACCCAACGAACTCTTTGAGACACGGAACACGTCAGCCGCGCGTTCTGTGCAACGACCCCGCATGAATTATTCTATGCCGGGTACCTGATAGCTTATGAATCAAATGGAATGGTGAGCGGGTGGAGGTGTTGTTCTTGTGCATTAGGTTGTCATAATGCGAACGTCAACAGGGTTCTGATGGTTGAAGACTGTCAGACCGTTGCAAGATCGTCCATAGCAGTCCATTCGTTGTTATTCCGTGTATGCTCACTTCCTGTTTTCGAGTCCATTATAAAAGAGTTTCCGTTTTGGCTCGTTTAGACGGCCCTTGAGGTACGCCGTGTGAAGAAAGCACTGGAAGATTCTGTTGAAAGACCGTTGTATAGATGCTCCGGGAAATTGTCTGATGGTTGAGATTGCAGTCTATAGTTTCGGCTTCCATGCCTCGAGTGATCCTCTGTGCTTGTATGCCTCGAATCCAATGTCGTGCTAAAGTCAACGTTGTGGAACGCCGCGCTCGACGTAATAGATAAATTCTCTCGTTTGCATTCAATTGTGTTGCAAATACCCCTTGGCCTTAAAACAGTCTCATCATTCACAGCGTATTGCATCGTTCCAGCCCCTCTGTGAGACAAAAAGACCTGAAGATAAGCTGGCCTTGGATTTTCCCCTAGTGGATCCAGAAGCATGGTGCATGAACGTACAGATGGGAACTGCGCCCCAAGACACTCGAAGCTGAGTTCAAGATGGGCAGGTCAAGGAGCTTGCGTGCATCGACCTGGGTATCTGTAAATAGCTATTCATATTCTGGCTTGGTTAGTCGTGTCATAAATTTGCACCGGTCAGTCGTCAAGTTTCTTATATTCGTACTCTGGGAAAGCCTTTGCTCAGAACACCTTCGCGACGATATTGTAGAAGTTCTCCATATTTGTAATTTACGCAGTGGATTTTGGGCTACTGGGAAGATCTCAGCTGTTGACTGGCGCAAGACGTTCTGAGTTATCCTCCGTTCAGCACTGAGTACATGTGCCTGTGCGGCATCTTCAAGGTAGGCTTATCAGTGGCGCCATCACTGCAAGTAGTGGGCATAAGCAGGGTACAGGATGTACTCCAACCCTTGGCAAGGTCATGTTATGCTTGGGGATTCTTGGCAAAGTGGGGGAGATAGGGCAGCGAGCACTCGGGGTAACGTTGGAGTAGACATGTATCTCTACGACTTTCCTCTTTCAAAGGCCAAGGGATTAAGCCTGTCTTTGATCTTTCATAAGATCATAGCGTAGAGATAAGATGAGACTTGGTACCCTATCGTCATAGACGTTGGGGTCTTCTCATGACTATGCTGACGATCCCCTGCATAGCCGAGTACTACTTACTGCAAGGAGAAAGATGCGGTGTCGAACATTCACAAGAGCACAGGATATAAAGCTGCCTGAGCATCTCACAGTCCCTGCTGCCGTAGTCTCATCATCTGCAAATCTCAACCCTTTCTGTCTCTGGCTTTAGCACTAGCATCGGCAAGATGTGGTCGCAATCCACCCTTCGCCCCTTCATTCAGGGCCTCCTCCTTGCCAATGCAGTGCAAATCTCAGCCGTTCAACCCGACATCCGCGCCGACACAAATCGTGATGGAACAGTCGACCTAACCGGCTCAAGCGACCTCTACTCCAAATCACACTGGTCAGACGCCCGCGGTGCAATCTTCCTCCCAAACGTAGGCGACAAGTACAATCGGTGCCCGAACGAGGACATGACCGGGAATCCATTAAGCAATGACGAATTAGCCTACTGCAACGATGCCTCTGGTCATCTACTGTTGGCACCAGAGTATATCGCGCCAATCAGAACCATGCCGATGCCGGATATTGAAGATGGCACAACGGCACATGTTTATGCAACGCCCCGCGCTGCTTATGAGCGCGTGAGAATCTTTCTACTGGATGATCTCGACAGTCCAAATGCCACTGATTCCTGGAGACTAGTTGACCGGCAATTCAACTTCAATGCGACGCAGCTACGCGCTGGTCTTGTGCTAGGCATTGACGGGCGCGAATTCGTCAAGGATAAGGAAATTTGGGACGGACACGTCACGGTGAACTTTGACGTATACGAGACTCCTGGTTTGACTAGTTCTGTCAGCGACTCCATCGCATTAAAAGTCGCGCCTGTATTGACACATCACCATCTCCAACGCGTCGAACAGATAGTCTCGACAGATGCGAATGAGACGGACCCCGTGCAGCGGTATTTCGTCTCCCAACTTGATACCGCGCGGAAGGATGCGGGTGTTGATTCGCCATTGCTACTATTCAATCAATCCTCTGACGTCTGGACCCAGGATATCCTCGAGCCCGCGTACGTGAGTATGCCTGGTCCTGAAGGTCCCATCTCGCTACGCATCATGCTCCGCTCTGCGCAGTCAACGCGGACAGGAGGACGCCAGATAATGGAGCAACTGCGCGGTGCCGGGATGGGTTCGTGGCAGCCGAGCAGTTCTGCGGGGATGGGGTTCTCGGCTTCAGGATTCGGGTACCATACCATGAACAGTTATGGGAATCTCGAGACGATTCCACCGTACACTTCGAAATCGGGGGTGAAGTATAAGGCTGGACGGGTGATTCAGGGAAAGCACTATGAGGAGTACCCTGCGCAGGCGGTTAGGGATCTGGTCTTCGGGCAGGGTGTGCAGAATACCTTGTTTCTGGAGACCGGGTGGCTTCGGGTTGGGCATGTCGATGAGTTTGTACAGTTTCTGCCGTATGATAACGAGTTGAGCTTCACGATTGGAATTGCGAGTCCCCGGTTGGCGCTTGATATTCTCAGTCAAGCGCAGGAAGACGGACACGGAGACACCAACGCAATCAGTTTCGACGCTGCGTTGCAAGTCCAACAATTCGATACAGAACTGCCCTCGTATCTCAACGAAACGATCAATACTCTCCTTGCAAACGAGACATTCCTCGCTGTTAATGACTATGCCCAAAAGTGGATAGACCATAACCTTGATATTCTTCTCGCCGACATCCCGCTCGCCCGGTCCGATGTAATCAGCGTACCAGGCCTCTACGTCGACACATCCACAGGCGGGACCTACGTCAATCCCGACGGACTGAACTACTACTGGCCTCCCGTGCTAGAAGGCGAGTATCAGATTGGCGCATTCATACCCAGCCCGGTGAACGGTGTTGTTGTCGGGCGCCATTATATTAGTCCTGATCCATTTGGGCCTGTTGTTGGTGGTGTGGATATCATCAAGGCGGCTGTGCTGGAGGCGTATGCGAAGGCCGATATGAATGTGAGTTTTGTGGATGATTACTTTAGCCATCATACGAGCAATGGGGAAGTACATTGTGGCTCGAATACGTTGAGGCAGACGGATATGGTTTGGTGGCAGTAGCTTGATGGGTGAACGGGGAGTGTCGAGGCGTGTTTACTGGTCATGATAATGACTGCTTGCGTACAGGCTGGCTAAGGTCATGTACATGAGTGAGGCTAGAAGTCCTGTATAATGCAGAATCAATACAGAAGTGGAGCTCTGAGGACATGTCGAAGTACATAGAGCAGTCTTTCCTGGGGCAGGTTGGCCGAGTTATCCCTTGCGCTTCTGGTAGGTCTCCCGAGCACGGCTGCCGCGTTGTTCCGTGATTTTATGCCTGATATTTGAGGCAGTTAATTGCACGTGACAGGACTGGACATCGCCGTTCTGCCGCTCACCAGCGCCAAACTTCGAGACTCCTCCCCTCAACACATCCACCAATATCAAAACCGCCATAACCACCATGACCAAGGCCACCCTTCCAGCTATTGACGCCGCAGACTGCATTCTCGCTTTACTAAGATAACACATCTGAGGTTCACCCTCTGAGTGCCGCAAGCTGCAGAAGACCGACCGCTGGGCACCCTCCTAGTGGGCTTGGAATCAACCTGATCCAAATGTTCTTCCCACCACTACCAAACACGGCCAGACCACGAGCCATTGACGGTGGGAGTTGAGCCCGAGACCTTTAAGACCCCACGATACCCGGCAAAGGTCGATCGTGGAGCCTAGCAGTTCGAGGTCTCCAGGATCGAGTTCGGCGTCGGTGTCATCGGTATCGGGGTACCCCAATGCCGGAGGGTCAGACTGGTTGGCGCCGGGGTTGTCGGTCTGGATGGCTGCTTCAGGTTTCGAGGTAGTGTGGCGTTGGCGTGGTTTGCGGGAGTGACGGGCATCAATCACCTAGGAGGGGCAAGTAACCATCCCCCACGGGGTGGTCACATGGAGAGAACGGGTTTCGACCAATGGGCAGGGCTCCCGACCGGCTCGTTGGGGCCACCTACTAGGCTTCCTGAAGAGAGGGTTGTGGGCGTTGAAGTTACCGACAATGATGTGTTCGGCAGTAGGATGTAGGTTGTCGGCAAGAGAGAGGGCGTTATGGAGGCTGGTGAGACCAAGGTTGAGTCTGTTAGGTGGGTTGTACGCGTTGTGAATATATATATTTGGGACGAAGGTGTCGTTGGCATTGAGGTTGATGGTGACAGAGGTGGTAAAGGCATCCAGGTACATTCGCTGCTATACCACCTCGTTCCGTATTTAGAGGCAGGTTCTAGGGATCTTAGTTTAGGCCAACGATGGCCATACCAGGTCGAAGTGTTCCCTAGCCTCCTCCAGCAGGTGGGTAGTGTCATTGGTTGGGTTCACCCATGGGTTCTGGATTGCTAGCACCGCGTACCTGAGGACCCGTTGGTCCATAAGCAGCGGTGCCATCGCCAGGTCCAGGGACTTCCTCATGTTGTATTGGTGGATCGTTAGTCAGAGATTCGGAGATCAAAGTGGAGTCAGAATCGTTGATATGGAGGTGTTGGATAAGCCAGAGGAACCGGGGGAGGTAGACGTTCGGGAGAAGAACGGCGAGGCTCGCGGGCCTTCTTGGCTGCAGATAGCGGACGGTGAAGCTATCACTGGGACGGTACGCTTGCTGAATTGTTGAGAGGAGGGTTCATATAAGGACCAAGCCTTACTCGTCCGGACCGCCAGTTTTTCGGGGATCTCTGACTACCTCCTTATTGAAACCGGAATGCCGTAGCGGTCATTCGAGTTGGCTAGATCGATGATACTACGATCCTTGCGGTTAGCGACTCGGCCAACACCAACTGTCGAGCCCTCGCGGCGGTATTCAATGACCGGTGTCCTCGGTGGACTGCCATCCATGTCTCGGTCTTGACGCCCCAAAATGCACCCTCCATGATCCTTCTCTCTGCCGGACTCGACACCGAGGATGCCCGGGTCTAGGGCCACCGCTGGCTCTAGGCAATATACTAATCCAACCTACCAATACTGCTAAGCTCCTCGGAGTTCACCTCAACAAAGATTCTGCTGGGGTCTCTCTTTCCATGATACACGATTTACGGCACGTCCTCCGAACCCGGGGACGATCAGCTCTCGATGACGCCCAGGTACGGAAGGTCACTTCTGTCCAGCGTGCTGCCGGGCAGCAGATTCTCGGCTGCTAGTGCGAGTACTGCTACTGTTAACAACAAACTGCACCTCACTCCGATATCAACAACCCTCCGCCTCGCCTGACTGAACGCCCTTACAAAAGTGGCCTCCCTCCCGGGATACACCAAGGTCACTGCTCGGAGAACGATCCACCAGTCGTTAAAGTCGCCGTTGCAGATCGCCAAGGAGGACCTGGTACTCCAGCTGGCATTAACGCGGGTGACATTGAGACTTAATGACCGTTATTGGCAGGCAGGTCGGCGCAGCCGCGGCGTAGATGGGTATGGCGGGCACGGATACGGTCCCGGTGGCGCAGCATCCTCCCCCCCGTCTCCTTCTACATCCTCCCGACAAGCCAACAAGCGAACTGCCCCGACAGCCGCCTTGCCTTCCGCCAAGAGAGTTCACAGCTCTCAATTCTCCCGTGTGGAAGCCTCATCTCCGGACGAGCTTTCACAGGGACGTACCACCAACTTCGGAAGACCGCCAGCGTTCCCCCGACCCGGAACAGAACCAGCCAAGCCCAAACGTCAGCAGCCTTACCACGACTCCAACGCCACAATTATACAGTTGCCAGAAGGAGCCACCCTCCCTAGGCAGGAACCGGAGAGATATCACTCGCCCCTGAAGCCCTCCCCGAAGCGCTTCTTCAACCAACATGCCTCGGGCAAGAAAGGCTCGAAAGGACACTTCTATGGGAGGTAGCCCGGGGACGAGGACTACTACTAACTCTAATCACAAACAAGCAGGTAGGCCACGAGCCTCGCCACCCTCCCCCTCCTCCTCCTCCTCCTCCTCCTCCTCCTCAACCCCCTCCTCCGTCCCCTCACTCTCCTCGCCAGCAACCTTAACCTCCAAACCGCCCACCCTATCGATCCTCCAATACAACGTAGGGAACTCCCTGGACCTGGCGATGGCGCCGCTGCTTAGGGATCAACGGATCCTTCGATACGCGGTGTTAGCAATCCAGGAGCCATGGGTGAACCCGACCACCGACACAACACACCTGCCGGAGGAGGCGAGGGAGCACTTTGACCTGATTTGGCCGTCCGTAGCCCGACCTAAGATCTGGTCTCGCCCCACGGCGAGGTCACGGCCGGGGTTCACCCCGGAATGCCGCCAGCTGCAGGTGGCTGCCCGACGAGCCCGACGATCCATTACCAAACACCGCCAGAAACACCGAACCGAAGCCCCCGAGTGGCTAATCACCGACTACCGCCGCAAACTCAAAGCCAGCAAGAAGCCTATCCGCCTCCTCCGCCGTAGAGCCCACCGGGAAAAGGTGTCTCAGGCCAGCGGGGATCCCCGTAAGGTGTGGGCACTCTCACGGTGGGCTCGGAACCGCCCTCCCTACCAAGCCTACACGCCACCTCTCTCCCATGGGGATGAGACGGCCTACACGCCCCACGACAAAGCCGCTCTCCTCACCAAGTCCTTCTTCCCTCCTCCTCCCACCGCCGACCTCGCCGACACCGAGGGCTTTGTCTACCCCGAGCAGCTGGAGGTCCCGGGAATCTCCCTCCAGGAGGTCCTCCGGGGGATCCGCCGGCCAGGGGCAGACAAGGCTCCCGGTCCCGACACCATCACCAACAGAGCCCTCCAAGCTTTGGCGGACCAACTGGCACCTCGGCTGGTCGCTATATACAACAGCTGTATTCGACTAAGCTACTGCCCTCAACACTTCCGCGAATCCCGCACGATAGCCCTCCGAAAACCTGGTAAGGAGGATTATACCAACCCCAAGTCGTATCGCCCCATTGCCCTCCTCAACACCCTAGGCAAGGTCCTCGAGGGGATCCTTGCCTCCCGACTTAGTTACCTCGCCGAACACCACCAGCTCCTCCCTGAACACCACTACGGCGGCCGGAAGGGTCAAGGTACTGAGACCGCCCTCCATTCGGTGCTGGAAACCACCACTGCAGCATGGAAGGAGGGCAAGGTCGTCAGCGCCCTGTTCCTCGACATCTCTGGCGCCTTCGACAATGTATCTCACGCCCGCCTTCTCCACAACCTACGCAAACGACGAATACCAGAAGGGCTAGTCCGCTGGCTAGGCAGCTTCCTGGAGGACCGATACACGGTACTGGCGCTCCCGGGGTTTGAGCAGCCAAGGGCTCCCATAGCCACGGGCATCCCTCAAGGTTCACCCCTCTCACCAATCCTCTACCTCTTCTACAACGCCGACCTCATGGGCGAGGAGCTCATTGACCTGTACCCAAATCCTCTGGTACAGCCGTTATCCAGCACCCTTGTTCCCCTGCCTCCCTCCCCCCCGGTATTAATACTTCACCTCCCGACCTCCCCAATCCGCGACACCCACAGCGCTGCCGACACCGATGGCTCGCTGTACGAACCCTCTGAACTCGATACCCTGTCGCCCTCCCCCTCCCCCTCGCCGGAGCCCGAGACTCCTGGGTCTCCAGGCGTAGTAGTCATCACCAGACTTGGCTACATTGACGACACAACAATCCTGGCCGCTAGCAACTCAGCCGACGACAACTGCAAGGCTCTGACGGCAGTATTCAATAACCGCTGCCGACAATGGGCTACTATTCACGCCTCTGTCTTCGCTCCTGGGAAGTCTGCCCTCCTCCACCTTCACGACCCTTTCCTTGTCGGGCGTCCTCTCGATCCCAGGGATGCCCGGGCCCGGGGCCGCCACTCGCCCTGGGTGACACACTGATACAGCCCACCAACACTGCCAAACTCCTCGGTGTATACCTTGATCAGCACCTTACCTTCGGCCCTCACCTTGACTACATCGATCGTCGCTCCGCCCGCGGCATTCAAGCCCTCTCAGCCCTGGGAGGCTCCCGCTGGGGGCTCTCCCTCCATGACAAACGACTAATCTACCGCGCCTGCATCGCTCCCATCGCCACCTACGCCGCCGTCCAACGTGCCGCCGGGCACTCAATTCTGGGCTGCTTCCGTACCACGAGTACCGCCGCTGCCGATACAGAACTGCACCTCCTCCCGATACCAATCGCCCTCCGCCTCGCTCGACTCAACGCCCTAACTAGGGTGGCTTCCCTCCCGGGATACGCCAAGGTTGCCGCTCGGAGGACGTTTCATCCGAGACTCAAATCCCCGCTGGAGGTCGCCGAGGACGACCTGGTGCTCCAAACCGGCATTCATGCGGAGGATATTGAAACTCGCTGGCCGTTCGTGACCTCCCCGTGGTGGGAGCTACCCCTAGTTGCCATCGAACCCCGGAAGGACCTCGCCATTACCGCCCACGAGATCCATTGCTTAGCGTACACCAACATACCGAAGATCTACACCGACGGATTGGTATTGACGGGCAGGTTGGTGCGGCGGCGATCTCCCTGGAACCACGGCGAGAAGCTGCGGCGTACATGGGGACCGCTGACACTGACACAGTCCCCGCGGCGGAACTCGCGGGGATCGTGTTGGCGCGACGACTTGCCCGGAACGACCCCCTCTTCCATGGCCCGATTATGATCTATACTGACAACCAGGGAGCCCTGAGGACAGTGGCCCAGCCGCGTCAGGCCTCAGGGCAGTACCTGGTGAGGGAAATAGTTACCCTGCTTGAAGACCGCCGCCAACGGGGCTGGGACACCAGGCTCCACTGGATCCCCGCCCACCTCGACGTCCCGGGGAACGAGGCAGCCGACATGGCCGCCAAGCGAGCCACTGGATGGCGTCCCCGAGGCGCCCGAGGTCCTCCAGCGCCGCCGCTCGACGGTGTCGCTCCCCGCCCCCTCCGTTCCGCCGTGAACCGACTACTGAAGGATGACACCAAACGACGATGGAGGGACACCTGGAAACGCTCCCCCAACGGAGCCTTCCTACAAAAGGTCCAGTCGTCCCCCCGGAAGTCTACACTCCGACTCTACTTGGGTCTTACGCCTACCGAACGAAGCGCCCTATCACAAATCCGTACCGGCAAGTTTAGCCTCCGATCATACCTCTACCGTATCAAGCAAGCCGACTCCGATCGCTGCCCCCGATGCCGAAATGCACCCGAGACCGTCGACCACGTCCTTTACACCTGCCCTCGACACACCGCCACCCGGTGGCGGTTTTGGGAGGGACCACCGCCTAGCTTGAAGGTCCTCTACGATTCCCCAAAAGAAGCCAAGAAGGTAGCCCAATTATTTATTGCCACGGTGCGTCTAACATCCTTGACGGGGGACGAGGCTCCTTGCGCGGACCTTAATGTTAGGACCAAGCAAGGGCTACCGCCCCCTGTTACCTCGGGCGTACTGGGGTCCTCCCCGCCTCGGGTGCGCCCCAGGGCAATTGACTTCTGGCCTGACAGCCCTCTGCGAACCCCCGAACGGACGCCCGAGCTAGAATAATGACTACCTCCCCGACCTTCCTTGCAGTTGGCCCCAGTGTTGGCCTTACGGTTATGTGGCGGTTGTGTAGCCTGTATCACGACTGCCTGCAAGTCATGATCCCGAGCGTGACGAGCAACGGAGTACCGTGAGTTCGACGACATCGAACTGACTGATACGCGAGAGGTCACGT